>NW_008603525.1:36746-117089 GCF_000691845.1 Merops nubicus | reverse complement strand
AAGCTGTCCCCCCTGTGCAGAGTGCCAGTGCCTGACCACTGGCTCCTGCTGCCACGTTCCGACTCCAGCAGCAGAGGCAGCAGTCTGGGCTTTCAGAAGAGTAGTAGCTGTGGTCTTTGGGAAGAGCAGATTTTCTCCCTGGTGCCTTCCTCCTAAATTTCCCCTTTTTAACACAGGCTCAAGAGGTTTAAAGATGTGATGAAGTATGAAGCTGTGCTTGTAGCTGCGGTAGGAAGAAAGTTTGATACATACGCATGAGCAATTTGGAGAGGAGGGAAGGTGAGGACCTGACCACACACGTAATTTCCTAATGATTTCTATTGCTATTTATGTATTAATTCCATTGCCACTGCAGTCTCAGTAGCACTGTCTTTCCCCTTCACTTTGCCAGTGGCCTCCACCAAATGTTGTAGAGGGAGACACAGAGAGGAGCCGTGTAGGCTATGATCCTCCCTGCCATACCTTCCTGCGGGTCCTTCTTGATTTCTTATGCTTCAGTGCCTGGTTTAAGCCTTGAACGTGACCTTTAATATCCATTCGGAAGATGTTTAATCATTAGGTGTTACTCTGCCCAGTCTCGTTATCTCTGTAAATGCCCAGTGGTATCATACAGTAATATCAAGTTGGACATATATTTAATTAACTCATGATTTATGTTTGATCTGAGGAGTTTTAATCTAGAAGATGCTCTTAGCTGATCAGTGTTTTCAACGTGGACATGGTCTCCCTCTCTTACTGCAAAAACAGTGTGATGATACTCATGGAACATATTGTAATCCACCCATACCTGGACAACACAGATGTAGTTTTTCGGTGCATGGCACGTGATGAACAAGGGGAGGCACCTATAAGAATGGGCCTTGACTGTTCTTTGGGCTGTGTTTAACTGGTAGTCTTGCCCTTGGAAGAGCTTTCCTTTATTTGGCAGTCTCTGCTCTTTTGTACCGTTCCAATTTGTTTTCAACACAGCCTGAATGTAATTGAATGGCTTCTTTTATTTCTATGTAAAAAAATGCCTGGTTTACATGCCTCCTGAGGATTAGGCTGTGAATTAAAAGCAAGTGGTTTTAGAGAATCACAAATAATGCTTTAACCTCCCTCCCCACTGAAACCAATGAAGGACTCCCTAAATAAACAGATTTTCTCTTGTATACATTGGGCTGGAATGAGACAAGAGTCTTTACCCCAGCTGGCCCCTTTCAGGCCGTGCTGGCCCCCAGTGGCATGTGAAAGTTATGGTGTGTTTACCAGCAGAGAATTCATCCTCCCTAGTGATGGGGAGCTGCCGAATTACTTCACGCATAGGTCGCCTGGTCATCTGTGTTGGTTTTATCTTAAGTTGCATAAAGAGTTTAGAACAAGACTGTTCCTCTGTGGCTCTTTGGCTATTTTTAGTAAATCTCTGTGACTTCCCTACAGTTCTGTTCCCCCTAATGCAGCTTATACTAATAGGCAGAGACAGTCATTGGGGACGTTAATGACTTGTCTGTTGAGGTCTGTCACTTGCTGGCGACTTATGTAGTCAGGTGGTTGATTTTGTCCCTGGAGTGCTTCCAGATCCTTTATGTGAGCCTCCCTCTTTTGACTCATTGGGATTGCTAGAGAGATTTTAGCTGCAGGTACACTTCATGAAACATGGAGTATTCCACATGATTTGATAGAGTGTTTCTTTACCTCACATATGCTTTGTAGAGCCACTTGTTGAGCAGAAGTAAAAAAAAAAATGCTCTTCTGATATCCAAGGACTCTGTTGGGGGAGAACCAAGCATGTCTTGTATCGTGAGGGTTTAAGTCCATATGGATTATATGATGGGTGACAAAAATATTGTGAGGAGGAGAGGTGCTGACAGTTTGGATGATGTAAATCTTGTAGCTCCTGTGTTACTGCATTTCTCTTAAAGGGCCTGTCAACAATGCCAAGACTTTTGGATGATTTCTCTTCAATCAGGTTTTCCTTGTATGTTAACCATCACAACGTGCCATTTGGGAGAACATCTTGGGAAGAGCTGGGGGATGCTGTAACTCTGTAACTCACTCATCCTTAAGCATACTGAATTTTCTGAATGGATAATGCTGATTTTATTGTTTTTTTTTTCTGTAATGAAGAAGTCATGGGTGCCTGTCAGAGAGCTTTCTTGCATGTTAGAAGAAACTCAAGCACCTGGCAGATGCTGCACAAAACTGTCATGGGTGAGCAGACTACCACCTATAGTCTATGGTTTTGGTCTCCATTGCCAGAGTAACATGGCCCTGCCGCCCACTTAGCAGTGCTTAATTTGATTGCAAAGACCAAGCCTCCAAGGAGAGACTTTCAGCTGTGCTTATGGGTTGAAACTGGGAGAGTGTTGATGAGAGCTTCCCCTGACATCCAGTTAGTGAGCAGGTACTCAGCCTGTGTTCTATAACCGTGCTGTATTCTACAACCTTGCTGTAGGTTTTTGTAGCAAAGCCAGGTCTCTGCCCTCTGCCTCCAGTACCCAGGTTAAGTGGCTCCACTTATGGTCTAGCTATTCTCTATATGTATTTTGTACTCTCTGTAGTCTGTTCAAGTTGTAGCTGGGTGTACCCTAGTAGTACAAGTCATGTAGCTAATTTCTGTCATGTGAGGAACCTAGTGAAGTTCAACAAAGACAAGCATAGAGTCCTGCAGCTGGGGAGGAATAACTCCCTGCACTAGTATAGGCTGACCTGCTGGAAAACATCTCTGTGGAGAAGAACCTGGAAGTGCTGGTGGGCAGCAAGCTAACCATGAGCCAGCAGTGTGGTCTGGTGGACAGGAAGGCCAGTGATATCCTGGGGTGCACTAAGAAGAGTGTGGCCAGCAGGTCAAGGGAGGTTCTCCTCCCTCACTACTCTGCCCTGGTGAGGCCACATCTGGAGTACTGGGCCCAGTTCTGGGCTCTCCAGTACCAGAGAGGCAAGGAACTACTGAGAGAGTCCAGTGGAGGCTACAGAGGTGAAGAGGTGACTGGAGAATCTCTGTGATGAGGGGAAGCTGAGAGATCTGGGGCTGATTCGCCTGGAGAAGACTGCGAAGGGATCTTATCAATTCTTACAAATAACTACAGGGTGAGTGCCAAGAGGATGGGACCAGTCTCTTTTCAGTGGTGCCCAGTGACAGGACAAGGGGCACTAGGCAGAAACTAAAGGCAGGAAGTTCTTTCTGAACATAAGGAAAAACTTCTCTCCTTTGAGGGTGCCAGAGCCCTGGATCAGGCTGCCCAGAGAGGCTGGAGAGTCTCCTTCTCTGAAGATTTTCAAACCCTGCCTGGATGTGATCCTGTGCAAGCTTCTTTTGGTAAACCTGCTTTAGTGGGGGAGTTGGACTAGATGATCCCCAGAGGTCCCTTCAAACCCCTTCCATTCTGTGTTTGTGAGGCCTATTATTCCTCTTCTCTTGGAAAGACAGTAGGAAAAAAAAAAGTTAAACTGGTATAGAATTGAGAAAAATGGAGTATGGAGCTATTGCTTTATACTGGGAACTGCAGATACCCAGGAAATGGAGAATGACATACCCACTCCAAATTGTCTTCCTTCTTGGATAAGTAGATTAAATAGCAAGAATAGTTTCAAATCTGCCTGACCTTTAGGGAAGTTTGAATGTAAATCCAGAACTGGCTTTGAATTAGGCAACATAGCTCTTCTGTTGGGTCTAAGCATGAATCCACATCTAAGCCTTGACACCTTATCTAAGCATAAGGTCAGGTTGGATGGAGCTTTGAGCAACTTGGTCTAGTGGAAGGTGTCCCTGCCCATGGCAGTGGGTTGGAACTAGGTGATCTTTAATGTCCCTTCCAACCCAAACCATTCTATGGTTCTAGAATTCTATTCTATAATGGTTCCTAGAGAGGTGAAAAATTGTAATAAAACAAGAAATAACTGCATGAGAAACCCAGGGTGTTGTAACTACAGGGCCAGAGAGGTGAAAAGAGAATGTTGGTGTGGCATTCTGCCTCGCTGCAGGAACCTGCAGGACGCTCTGCTGTTGTGGAGGGACCTTGCCTCTCAGGTGTCACCAGCCCTCCATGTGAGTGTCTTCTTCTTCCAACAGTGTCCCGACAGCAGAGGGGATCTCCTGGGGTTGACACCAGAAAGTGGAGGCAGTGGCCAGTGTAGCTGTCAGATGTAGAGGGAGCTAGGTTTGACACACCTGAGAAGATCGCCGTGGGGACGTGCCTGTGGGGCACAAGGGTAGATATCATGGGTGTCTAGGTGAGTTCCTCCAGGAGGCAGAGAAGGAGCAGGTAGCTTGTGCTGGTCCTGGGGACACGGTGGAGCGTAGGAGGGATGTGCTGCAGGATAAATTCACGTTGCTATGTGGGAAACTGAAGTCCAGGATCTCCATGGTAGCACTCTCCGAGATACTGCTAATGCCACAGGTGAGGCTGGAGAGGTGGGCGAAGATCTGCTCTCCCAGTGCCTGGATGAGATGGTGCGGAGAGCCAGAGGTACTTTTTGGGTCTTCAGGAACTGGAAAACTTCTGGGGACACGAAAAACCTGGAGATGGGCCATATATTTGTCAAAAGAGATCAGGATTTGGAGCAAGGCTGCTGATGCTGAAAAATAAAAAGGGTCATAGAGGAACATTCAAACTGGGAGCTAGAAGAAGATGCAGAGAAGCTACCTGGCTTGGGCTGGTGCAACCTGTGAGCTGATGTGCTTGATGCTCAGTGTACATTTGGAAGCCCCAGGAGGGCTGCACAAAGCAAAACTAGAGTAAATGGAAAGTGCAAACCAGACTGCCTGCAAAAGCAGTTGAGTGATGGGCACAGTATTGGGTGCTGGAAGGAAGACAAAATGTTCAAGTGCTCATGTCCCAGTGCTGAAGGCCTGGAAAAATAAGTTAAATAATTAGAGGGCTTGATGTCAAGTGACAACAGTGGTATAGTACCCCAGGGATGTGGTGGGTAGAGGTAGAGGGATGTATTGTTGCCAAGCTACCAGCTTTATAGGAGTGCTGGAGTGGGATGTTGAGGTGGAGGAGTGACATTGCAAGTGAGGGACAATACAAAGTGCAGCAGTACAGAAGTGTTAAGGGAAAACAGAAGCACTATAATATCCTCGGGGGTGGAAATCCCAACTCTAATAATAAGTGTAGTACTGGGATTGTACTACTGATTTTCCTCCCAACCCCCTACCAGGAAATATTAAGTGAGATTAAAGAAGCTGCAAATTTAGGACTGGTATTAATAGCAGGAGATTCCAACTATCTGTGGATAGATTGGGTCAATGTCTCATGGAGATGAGATGTAGCAAGAAAGTTTGGGATGGAGTAAATAGTTGCTTCCTAGAACAATTAATCCTAGATCCTGTAAGAAAAGATGCTATTCTGGATTTGGCCTGGAGTGGTGTGCAGGACCTGGGCCAAGAGGCATTAGCAGGAGCTCACTGGTGGCGAGTGCAATACAATTAGATTTAACCTCACAGGAGGCAAAAACAGGGCACGTCAATCCTGAGTGAGGGTGTTTGGTTTCAGGAGAGGGACAAAGTAAATATGAGGCAGACTTTAAATAAGCAGTTCAAAAAAACAAGAAACCTTCGTGCAGCCTAGAGGCTGTTAGTAATAGTGTATTAGAAGCTAAGATAAAACGTGCTGCAATTTGTAAGGAAAACAAAGTTGTCCCCCAAACCCGCTGCAGACTCACTAGGAAAGTTAAACAGCATGTCACAGGAGATGGTTGGCATCTGAGAAATGGAAAGCTTGCTCAAATGAAGAGAAAATATGGCAGGTCAAATGCAAACAGAAAATTGAGTTTGCAGATATAGCCAAGCTCCTTTGGGTAGTCAGATGCCACGTGGATGGTGAGGAACTCCAGAAAGACCTCATAAAAATGTCTGAGTGTCAAAAAGGGGGCACACACACTTCAGTGCAGATAAATGTGAAGTAATCCATCAAGAGAAAATTAAACCATGCCTTCATGGTGCTAAACTCCAGATCTGGACATTACTGCTTGGAGAAGAGATCTTGGAGACAGGGCTGGCAGTTGTCTGCAGTCGCCTGGTCTGCCTGCAGTGACATCCAAGCCAGCGAGCAAAGCCCTGCCCATCATCAGGGGTGTTGCTCAGAACAAGATGTAGGGTGTTGTATCGTCACTGTAGGGTGGTTGGGTACACCTGTGATGGGACAGTGCTGTGTGAAGTTCAGCACAGAGCTAGAGAAGGTCCAGAGAAGAACTGCTAAAGTCACCAAAGGGATGCAGCAGCTCCTTACAAGAAGGGATTGAATAGATTGGGACTGCAGCAGGGAGAGGAGAGGGCATGTGGGGACTATGTTGAAACTAGCAGGTGGCTGGATTAATATCCAGTGATTTTAATCCAACTGAAAAGAAAGTATCTGGCTGAAAATAAGAAAAGAATGTAATCCAGCTGAAAGAAGGTATTTTTTGTACTTGGCAGGTAGTGAGCTTCTGGAGTGTGTTGTCCTGGGAGGCACTGAACCTGCTGATTTCAGCAGGTTCAAAAGGGAGTTAGACCAATTAATTGACAACAGGACTATGATGCTAGGAGTACAGGGATATTGCTGGTAATGTCCTGTAACCAAAAAAAAATGCAGGTACTGGAAGACTAAGTGGCAGAGAGTGAAGGCAAAGACCAGGCTCACCTGCTCTCCCTGAAGAGCACCTCTGCTGGGGCCAGTCCTGGGCTGCATGAACCACTGAACTCACCCACTATGACATATTTTTATTTTCCTAATGCCAAACCCTCTCCTTGATGGCATTTCTGGTTCTGTCTTCTGATCTGATAACTTCTGAAGCTGTATTGTTCCAAGCCAAAGGCACCTTTTAAGTATGCAGAAATCTACTGATTGTAACAGAAAACATTAAAAAGGGGAAAATGGGGAGATGGATGGAGCTTCTGTAATCTGTGACTGGGCAGCAGCCAGTCTTTATCTAAAAATCAAACTACAAGATGAAGGCAGCTGTTGATGGCTTGCAGCATAATTTGCCTTCTCATCATCTTTACACAACAGTCCCATGCAAATTAAAATTTTGCTGCCCTTATTTCCCTAAAGGCAGGAAAGGAAACGAGGCTGGAGGTGGTGGGAGAAAGGCTGTGAGAAGAACCTTGTTTATTGACACGAGAAGGACAGAGCATCTAGTTTTCTAGAAGCCAGTATGATGTGCATTTAGGTCCATTCACTCCCAGGCTAGACTATAGTGTGTACACGCCCTATATGTGGTTGTGCAGTAAGGAGGCATTAGCTGATTTCTTAATAAATCTCAATTTTGGTGCCATGCTGACTGGGTGCTCTAGAGGCTCCTAAACCAAACTATTTTGATGCTCAGTCAAATCTGAAAAGCAAACATATGAATCCTGCCTAATGCTGAAGACATTAGAAATCCGCCCACCCCAAAACTAATTTTAATACAGATAGGAAAGCAATTTCCTGATGGGAAAGCTCTTAATAGACTGTGTTAATAGTGAACAGCAAGGAGAGGATCATGGGCTCTGGTGCAGCTTAGCAACCAGGCTGGGAGGAGAAGGAGACCAGTGTTACTGGTTGTCCACAGTGGCTAAGGGTGGGGAAGGCATTTCCAGATGACCAAGACCAAGCTATGGAAAAAATTCCTTTGCTTTGTGGCTGTGGAGATGGTGGGTGGCCTCAGTGGTTGCTCATCATGTAGAGCAGGAGAATAACAACACTCCTGGCTGTTGCTGGTGTGATCCTACAGTCAGCTCGGAGGTCCTTGGCCAACCAGTGGAAGGCAGAAAGAGGTGTGGGGATGGGTACATTTTTCTAGGTGCTAAAATGTTCTGAAATGCCTTTCCGGGCAAGAGACACCTTATTTCCCACTTCTCTGTCCCTGGGTTTGATCAGAGGACTTGGAACTCACCAGGCCAAGCAGATGGGGATGGAAAGCTTCCAGGAAACTCAGCATTTTCCCTTGGCTCCCCTTGTTGTTTTTATTTTCCTTCTCTCAGTTTGCAGCCACTGGTATTGGCAACCCTCACTCCATGCAGGGGCTGAGGTGCTGAGGTTGGGGATATCCTTAGAGTGTGTAGGAGTCTGAACTTGATGCTCCCATCTCCACTGAGGGGGCAAGAGGTCTCCTGACTCCCTGTAACCTGCGTGGTGTGACTGACATTGATCTCCAGGTCTGTGGTGTCTGGCTGCCTCTAGACCTTTGTCAGATGTCTGGTTTTTGGTGGATGCCCTCTTGTAAGAGTCAGCTTGCTTGTAATAAACCAGTGAGTCATGCAAGTGTGGAATTTCTTTCTGCTTCACCTTAGAATCGGGTTGTCACGTATAAGCAGACTCCACAGTTTTGACCTGATAAGGCTCTGGTTTTCTCTGGCATCTCTTCTTCTCCCCTGGGGACCTTCATTTTTGTGTGGTTTTCTGAGCTGCCCGTGGGGGCAGAGGGGACTCTCTGTCTGCTGCTGGTGGCTCCTGCCTGGACTTACCCTCTCTACGCCCCGCAGAGCAGCGATGGTCCGTTGTGGCTTGTCCCACGTAGCCTCTGTGAGTCAATCCCTGCGTCGCGGGTGGGTGAACCCTGTGATGAGCACCTCTTGTCCCATGATGGAAATAACACCAGGAGCCCGCTCTCAGGAATGCATCATCGTGGCTCTATTTTGGGACAGAGCTGCACAAATGAGAGTTTGAGGAGTACAGCGTGCATCAGATGTAGGACATGCGTTCAGCTCTGATACGGAGGTGGTGGCTGGTTTGCTTTGCACTGTGGGGATGGGGTCCTCTGCTCATTCCAGGAGCTGTTCCCATGCAAAGCCCCCCACATCTGCAGAGACCACCCCACTGCAGATCAAAAGCAGGGGATGCAGCAAACGGTGTAACCTTTTGTGCATCTTCTAACCAGGTGCTAACCACAGAGGAGGATTTTCACCCTCCAGAAAGCAACGTGTCACAGTATCTATTTATATAGAGTCTTCCACTGTGGGTGCTCCTTACTCATCAGCAGTTCTGTCATTACTTCTCAGGCCCAGGTTTTGGGTGACTTAGAAGGTGGTAATGACTCCACCATAAATTTGTACACTGAGGAAAGGTCTTCTGGGACTGAAGATTTCTCCTGAGCTGGGAGCATCAACATGAATTTATACTCTGAAATCCTGTGATACTGCAAATTTCAGTTTCTTTAAACCTTGGTGGCCAGACTGTAAAATAAAGTGGTACCTCTGGCCTAGGTGCAGTGGGCAGGGATAGAGTGGGTGGACTGTTTAATTAACTGATAGTCTCTTAAGACTACAGAGGAACCACATGTAGCGACGCAGAATTGGAAATGTGATCACAGGTTCTAGAATTGAATCTGATGTCTACAGGCTGTGTACCAGGCTCACTTTGTCCAGCTCAGGAGTTCAGCTGTGCGTGTTGGAGGCAGAGTTTGAACACTGCCCAGCTTATCTCTAGGTTATGGCAAGAGATGAAAAACATCATCTTCCAGCAGAAGAACATGGAGAGTTTAATTAGCCAAATAATAATGACCCAAACTTGGTTTCCCCAAGACAGAAGAGGCTGGTGCCAGCTAGCATAGCACTCCCATTCCCTGTGGAGATGAGCAGATTTACACTTAAGCCAGAAGCTTGAAATGTGCATTCAGCAGAGAAAATGTTGCATGGGATCTTGGAAGAAAAATATTTTATGCCCTTCTTAGAAAAAGAAACTCAACCATGCTGTTCTGTGCAGCACAAGTCATGCTGTACCAAGCCTGAGCTTAGCTCAGCAGAGCTGGGGTTGGTGTCTCCCTGGTGGGACACACAGAGAAGTCCTGGAGTTGCCATCACTCAATATTTGGTGTTTCCCTTGCTGAATTGCAACCACAGGTCTGGCAGACTTTTGCCTGAACAGTGGTTGATAAGCTTAGGTCCCTGAGGATGGATGTGTTTCATAAATGAAAGGAGTGCAGTGTCTTCCAAATGATCTCCAGGGACTCCTCTGGCTGGTTGCATGAGGTGGGTTTTAACTCCCCCTCCAGCTTGGCTTTGGCCCCCTCAGATGAGATTTCTTTGCCAAACCTATTAAAAGCCAGATTAAGATCTCTGGCAGAGGTTGTGTAGCAAACAGTGAGACAGAACTGGCAGGCCCCTCTCGGAGGAATACTTGTTTTGCTCTCCATCCTCCAAACAACCTGGGGAATGTGTTTGGAGTCAGCCCCTTTCTGAACTTAACCCCCTGTGCCCCAGCCCTGGTGCCTGGCGTGGGGCAAGCTGGACCCCAGCCCCAACTTCCTGAGCCACGGTGATTTTTCTGGAGCTCCTAGAGGAGCTGGTGCTGGATGTGTGGGTATGTCGTGACGAGGGGGTGACTAAACCCGACGGGTGTGCACTTACATAACTTTGCATCAGCCTCTACGTTGTATGTAAAGCAGGGGATGACTCAAAGGCAGGAGCTGCAGTGGCACGTAAAGTCTGCTGGCTGGCCGTGATCGACAGCCTGGGGCAAAGCTGCCAGATCCATGCTGGGTCTCGTTGGGTGTCCCCCTCGCCCCCCAGGGGTGCTGGGAGCGCCGGCTTCTCCTGCGTGGAGCATCAGGGAGCTGGGAGGGTTCAGTGCTGAGCCTCTGGGGCCCTGAGCGAGTCAACCCGTGAGTCAGCGTTAGGTGGAAATCCAATATTGTACATGCAGGCTGCGGAGATGCAAAACAGCTGATAGGAAAATGAGCTCTTATCTCTACAGTGGTGAGTCCACCACAGGAGGTCAGACCGTGTTTAGATGTAATGATAAAGGATGTGGACTAGGAGCAGAACTCTTCTGTGAGCCCTGTCAAGCTTATGATCTAGACCAAAAGCCTGGAGCAAAACACTTGAACCACTGAGAAAAATTTTGCTGGTAAGACATGACTCTATTAAAGAAAAAAAGACAAACAACAACAACAACAAAAAAGTTTTCTCTGGGTCCAGTGCATTCTTTATGGCAATCCTCAATATTCAGACTCATGGCTTCAAAACTGCAATATGAAAAAAAACCTAAATCTTTGACATTCAAATCAACTTTCTAGGTTATGGAACTTTATTTTTTTCTCATTGGAGGTCAGAAGCTTATTTGAAAAAGAGAAAAGAAAGCAGCATTCCATCCCACTTTCCCCCAACCTTTATGGACAGCCTCGCTGGATGGCCAACTCCAGGACCAGGAATCACAGGAGTGGGCAGTGCTGGTGCTGCCTCATACCCCCTGGTAACAAACACACTGCCTGAAGGCAGATGGTAAAAGTGAATTTTTATAATATTTTATGTGGATTAATGATTTCAATAAACATTTTTCTGATCTGTATATGTTTGGGGCTGCATTTGCACAGCACGTAAGAAAACTGACTGAGCTTTCTATGGCCTTTTTGGGGGCTGCACTTGAAGGCTGAGTTTGTTTGATCTGCCTCAATCCCCTGTAGTGTCTGCCATTTGTACTAGCCACAGGACTGCCATGAGACAGTCCTGCTGGTCCCCAAGGGTCTGGTTTTCCCTTGATGTGTCTGTAACTCCTTCCATAGTAATAAGATTCATTGGGAGGGGGTTAGCTGGTGTCCTGCAGTGCACGATCCACCGGGCCATGGCTCTCTGTGACTACGGTTGTGTGGTAGGCTGAGAGGATTTCCTGAGTGCTTTGGAGACCTGCCTTCCTCATGGCTCAGTGCATGGTGAAAAAAAGTATCCTCGCCCTTGTTTCAAGATGGGAACACTGAATCATGCCCCGTTTGGTGGGTAAATGACACGAGATGCTGCAAGGTAAAGCCATTTATTGTACATGTGGTCAGGGTGCTGTGGTTCAACACGTCACCTTTCCTCAGCCATGCTCTTGTAGGGTGTCCCAGTAACCAGGGACACTTTCTGGAAAGTGAGCTTAGCCTGAGAGGAGAGGTGATTAATCATAGAATCATGTCATAGAATGGTTTGTCCTGGAAGACAAAGATTCCAATCCCACTGCTACGGGCAGGGACACCTTCCTCTAAACCAGCTTGCTCGAAGCTCCATCCAACCTGGCCTTGAACACTTCCAGGGAGGGGGCATTAAGCTGCTAATAGGAGAAGTTATGTGTGTACACACTTCCCCTGACTTTGCTTACGAGGTTATTTGTAACATGAGTGCTTCTAAGCCTCACTGGGCTGGTGGCACCCTCAGGTCCATGAGGCTGGGGCTCAAGCCCATGCCCGTGCTTTCCCAAAACTGTCAGCTATGGTAGGAGCAGTTATTGAGGGAGAGCATGGCGGCATGAAGGTTTGGCTAAGCCCTCATTTTGTCAAGGAGTTTCCCTGCTTGTTGTGCAGTGTCTGTGCTGGTATTTTACCTATGGCCACCATGTTTCATGCCCCAGATTCCCATCAGTCCAAGGTAAAGCCCTCATCCGAGGACTTACTCTGAGGGTGGTATATAGCATCTGGGAATGACTCATACAACTGCTGTAGCACATCTGCTCCTGGCCAGATGTAAAATTAAACACATGCTTTTAGTGTTATCTTGACCTAGACTAATGTTGCTATTTTGGGTTTTTGTGTCAGAGGCACAAAAATCCTGGAAATCACTGATGGAAAAGACCTGTGAGATCATCCCTTCCACCCACAGGATTGTTCCCTGCAAAAGATTCTCCATGGTTTTGTCCAAAGCACTCAAAATTCACTCAAGCGAGGGGGATCCTTATGGTTCCCCAGGGGAACTCTTACATCTTCCAGCAGGCCAGGGAGGTCTCATTCATACCCAGTCTACACTCCAAAGTTAATTTTATTCAGTTTAAACCTGCCTGTCCGAGTTCAAGTCCACAAGACTTGCTTGCTTACCTGATGGACAGGAGCTGGATTAGACTATCTCAGTGTATCCACATGCCCAGGCTCCTGGGCAAGGGTTTTGGGGACACCAACTCTTCCATCAGACTTTGTCGTGTCTGAGATGCTGCGAGCTATTAGCAACCTCTGCTAACAAGCACTTTAACATCATCGAGAGGCCTATTTTTGATAGAAAATGCAATTGCAAAAAAGAAAAATAAAAAGAAAGAGCCTACATGGCAGATTTTATAGATATTTTGGAAAAGAAAATAAACTCTGTCTGCAGGGTGGGGACTTTGTGTGCCAGCTCCCCGGCTGGATGCCCCACCTCACCCTCACATCGCCCGGGAGTGGAAATGGAAACCTCTGTGCTGAGCTCTGGCAGGACAAGTGGATACCATGGAAGTTTTGGGGGTTTTTTTTGCCAGGACTTAGCAGGAGCCATCTCTTGCTTCACTGCAGCAGTTAAACACAGCAGTGCACCGAGCCCGTGCAGCCCTCCTGGCACTGACTGAATAGTTATTTGTGGGGCTGGGTTTTTTTTTGCACAGGGGTCATTTTCTACATGGGTTTCTGAGCACTCCTCTGTGAAACATGAAATTTCCTGACCCCGAAACTCATCCCTGGGTTGGGCAGATACATAAGCTTACAGCGAGCAATATTTTCCTTCCTTTATACACAGAGGAGTCTTCAGACTACAATCACTCAGCAGCCAGCAATTTTCAGCTGTCTTTGCTTTATGTTTTCAGTGGGATTTGAACATCTTTGGAAAGTGTCAGTCTATAGCCAAGGATCACAACATGAAGCTTCACTCTGTGATCTTCCTTGGGCAGACCTTATGTAGAGACCACAGCTGCCACCTCTGAGGAGCTATGGTGACTAAAGGGATGCTCTGGGGGACCCATCCAAGACCCCCAGGATGGCTCCAGGGATGTGCCAGGTTGTTCAGTGCCATAGCCTGTGTGCAGACTGGGGGGATCTTTTGTTTGATAGCAGATCCTAGGTAAACTGAAATCCTGGAGCTTTGTGCAGGGCTGGTGCAGCCCTTCTCAGCCACTACCAGATGTTGATGTACAAGTGCTAGGAGGAAGGAGAAGATCCTTGTGGTTTTGGGCAAGTCTGGTTCATTTGGAGCATGTGCTGGGGGGAAGAGATGTAGACAGAAAAGCTTTTTTTTCAGAAACCTACCTCTTTCTCCTCCTGTGGTTCCATATTTTTACTGAAAACTGTTTGTCTTGCCTCCAGTCCCCAGAACTTAGCTCTACCTTCCTCCCATACTGCTGCCTCCTACTAGCTATATTCTGCCATCTCACTCCTATTAATCTTCCCATACTCATCTGGCTTTTTCTTGTCTCACTTACTTTGCTCTGTCTGCACTTATTTGCTTTGCATATTCCTCAGGCCAAGGTCTGAAAGCATATAGTGAATGTCCAGTAGAATTTCAGTGGGTAGTTTTTTTCAGAGCAGGCAATACATGGCATCTCCAACCCTACAGGCTACATTTGAAAGTTGCTCCCGATTTGACTCAACACAACTTTTAAAAATGACATTAATTCATGTAACAAAAGAATAAATCCCTCAGTACTCCTCAGAGTTTGGCTCTTTAATAACTGAAAAAGTATGGGAAAAATATGCAAAAATTCTGTTCTTCTCCATATCAAGCACAAACACTTGGAGTGTACTGGGTTATTTTTCATCATTGCCACTCTCTACAGTGCCTGCATCCATTTCTTACCACCCACAAAAGCTGCTTTCACAGTAACCAGGCTAAGTCATTAGTGTTCTTTACTGCAAATTTTGCTCTCTGAGCTTCAAGCTGCTCCTTTGCGTAGCACATTTGTGCCGATTCAGTGGCGCGTGGATCGTTTGTTTTATCAATACATCCACGGGACAAAGGACCGAGTCGAAGGGAGCCCGGGGTGGAGGTATTGAACCTTTTGTCTCTGGAATGACTGCAGCCTGCCCTGGGCTGGCAGGGGACAGCAGCCAGGCCAAGCCGATGGCCTTTGGCAGTGCTTTGGAGGGCACAGCCGTGCTGGTGGCAACGGGAGCTGTGCTGCAGAAAGGTCCCCGCCGGAGCTGTTAGCAGGAGGCCACGTGGACATTGCTTTAGGCTAGCAGCAGCATGGGGGAAAAATGGGGCTGGTTCTCCTGTGCCCTGCAGATGGCCTGTAGTACAGGGCAGGCAGTCTTTTGCAATGGCAGTATAAATTCTGGACCAATTATTCTTGCTTCACTCATGCAAAATTCAGAGAAATTGACTGTCGGAACAAAGCCCTTCCTCATTTCCTGCCTTGCATTCATTTCCAACTGACGGTGGAACCACGAAATCTCTTGAGTTTTATTATAAAATTACTAAACAACCAAGAGGCTGAGCCCTTGCTTTAAGTAGAAGCCCCAGTGCAGCCTCAGCTCTGAAACTGTTCTCCACTTTTGCAATTATCCATTTACAGTAAATAAGAGAATATGGTATAATGGACTCGGAGATACATTGCTGTTAATTATTGGCAGTACTGTAGACTCAGCTGATACTTTGCTCTGTTATTGGAGGTGCTCTGCAGCAGTGCAAACCAGAGTGCTTATGGCTTGAACAAGGTCACTGAGTGTCTGGGGAAGACCTTGATGTTCTCCCAAGGCCATTAGTAACATCCATTTGTGTGTAACAGGAAGGAGTCAACCACAAACCCACCAAAGCCTGAGGACAAGAGGCTGTTCATTATGCACGTCTCCTCACTGGGGTGCACAGACCAGAATTCCTCCTTTTATTATCTTTCTGAGTTTCCATGAGCTGCTTTCTGCCAGCAAAAGTCCCTTTTGGCATAACAGAACCATGCTGAAAGAGAACGAAGTCTTTACATGTTAAGTCTGTGCTGCAAATGAAGGGTTTGCTTTGGGGGCTGATCAGAAACATTTCTCATCTTGCACGGAGAATTTCCCCTTGTTGAGGGTTTCACACTTTTGGGAAGGCATCAGCATCAGCCACCAGTCTCACCAGTGCCCCGGGCTGGTTGGCTTACAGCCCCCAGAAGAGTTTGCAAGTTTGGACATCCACCCAAGGTGATGTAGCTAAATTGCATCTGGAACAAATTAATTTGGGGTGCCTTTGTGACCTGCATGGCTGGATCCTATGCTAGACCTGGCTTAGACTTCCCTCAGGTCTCCTGCAGCCAGTAGCTCCCTTCACAAAGCTAGTCAAAATTTGCCCTTTAGGGCCAAAGCAAGTGGGTGTTTTTTCACAGCAGCAATGTGCCTGAGGCACTGGGGTAAAGATTGGTTGACCCCAGGGATTTGTAGTAGCAATTCAAAGACAAAGCTGTGTAGTTCCTTACCACTTGGTTCCTTACCAAACAGCCAAGATCTCTGAACAGCATTCCTGTATCCTGTTGTCTGAGCACAGATAAGCACCATAAGACATGATCTCAGCAGTGGATTAGTTCAGGGTGTGATCCCTCCTCGCTGTTTCACAACCTGGTCTTTTTTGTACGGACTCTCTAAAAGAAGTATTTGTTTGCAGAAATATGAAACTGCTGTCTCTCTGCCACATAATTCTAATGCCTAGGGGAATGAGAGGCATAATCTGGTTGTTTAATGGAAAAAAAATAGAGTGTAAGTCTAGGCAGAGGAGATGGTCAGGCACAGGGAAAAGGGGGCATTTGCAGTGTGATGCTTTACATAAATAAAATACCTCAGATAGTTCCTGTGAACTGGTGGCATGCACGGATGATTAAGAACAATAACACGGCAGTTCCAGTTGGCAGGAAACTCTCCTCAGCATTGGCACGTAAATGCTGCGAGCTGAGCAATCCGGAGTTTTGCATATTGTGTGGGTACAAAATCAAGATGTGGTTCTGTGGCTCCGGCATGTGAAAGAAGCAGGAAGGTTATCAGAATGAAACCCATCTTCTTTCTTTTGGCTGCATAGTTTGAAGGGCATCGACTTCATTAAGATTAAAGGCATGGATTGGGTGCTAGAAGATGTTCGCTTCATTGCTGTTCCTTGCAGTGAATCCTCACGTTCCTGTGTCCAAAAAACATGACTGTTCATCACCTCCATTTCTGTGCCAATAAGATGGGGATCACAATATCACTTATCTCACAGGAATATTGTGAGCCTGAATGAATTAATCTCTCTGAAGCACTGTGATGGTAAGTGCAGAGTCTTTTCGTAAGAGCTCACGATTCCAGCTAGAAAACAGTTTTGTGCAGTGAATGCTGAGGTTAGGAAGGTGTGAAGCCAATTTAGCTTCCAAACACTCTGGGCCTTGATTCAGCACCAGATAATCTGCAAATTCAGGTCCTTGATGCTGAGTGTTTAATGAGAATCAGACTCTGACACATATTTGCTGAAACCACTAGGACTATGTGCATAATAATACAATTCTGATAAAAAATCATGGTATATGTATGTTCTGGGAATGATTTTTTTATGCACCTCCTAGATGTCTTGAAAGACAAAAATAATTCTTCAAGCTTTGTGAACAGGAACTCTTACTGGGAGAACCTTTTATTTGCTGATTAGAAGCTTTTTACTGTACAAAAAATAGCATTCTTCTCAGGAGCTGTGGTTGTGGAGTTCAGCACAGTGTTAGCACTGCAGCAAAAGCTATTTCGCTGTTTGAAAGTTGGAGTTCTTCACAGGGCCCACGTGTTTATGATGACTAATTTCCCACTCTTATCTAAGAGTTACTTAATCTAAGAGTTCCCAGTGGGATAAATGGAACAGGAATGAGGGTGATAGTTTGCAGCTGTCAAGGTGAAAAGAGAGAAAATACCCACATATTGCACTAGACGGGCTCTTAAAAACTGTACTTGCTTTGCCAGGAAAGATAAGGGTCTCTCTAGAGCTGCAAAGTTTCCATGAAAGTTACTGTAAATGCTGCAAAAGATGGAAAAATGGTCATCCAGACTGCACCCTGGGAAGGGTCCCCAGCCTGTGCCACTGCTGCTTCGTGCTGCTGGTAGTCCTCAGTCTTCCTGACACAGGCACAGCCTCAGTTGCCTCTGAAAAACAGTGGTAAAAGTGCATCCCCATATCCTTTGGGATGCTTTGGTGCTGGGTTGGTGGCAGTCATGAAGATGTGCGCAGAAACACTGATGTTTTGTGGTGTGGATATTCAGGGATCTAAGGTAACAAGTGTGTTTCTGAATACTGCTCTTTTCCCCTAAACCCATTGCAATCCACTAGGAAGGAGCAGGGAACCACAGTGTAAATGCAACCTACTCATACAAATAACTCTGATTCCTGCTCTCAGGGGTGTGAGGCTGCAAAAGGGGATGGTACAGCTCCCGAATCAGACAGGTTTGTGTTAGTTCTGGCCCTACTGTAATGGCCTGGGAACCTCTGGAGACTTAGAATGAGATGCATCTGCCCAAGCATGGGTAGATACCTATGTGAGGAATAGTCACGTTGGGTTCCCTTTGGGGAAGGTCAGGGACAGCAAGTCCCTCATGGATGGGATTTCCCATCCTAACAGGGGTAGTTGGGATGGGTCAGATTGGTCCCTTTTTCTCTGTTGAACACAAGGTGAGCTCAGGGTGTGAGGTAGGACATAGCCTTGCACACAGTAGATGTGTCTTGCAGCTACCATTGGGTCAACATGCTCAGGGTTCATTGTCTTGAGGGCATGATGGCTGTCCTTAAAACCACTGCTCAACTACTTAATCCCATGGACACTCATCTTTCTGTTGGTGGATATAAATTAATTAACCCAACTTTTGCTGTCAGCTAATGAGTTGCCCTCACTCCAGCTGAATCCTCAGGGGTTCCTGAATTAACTTTCAAAAGGAGCAGAGGAGTAGGGTCTGATAGCATGCCTATCATTGATCAGGTTAGACACTGTATTTCTTTCACTTCTGGCTCTTTAAAATGGATCAGAATTGTCAGACCTGTGTTCCTGGAGTGAGGCACATTGATAACCTGTGCTTGTGTGGCTGTGTTCCCATTAAATAAAGTTGTAAATATTAGCTCAGGAATAATAGACAAAGTGTGGCAGCTTCAAGTATAGGATTGAAATCTGCAAAGACCCAGCATTAGCTGCAAGACTGCTTGGTGTTACACTGTGTCTCTGGATGTACTTTTATAGAATACCTCACGCTGAAAATTTAATTAATCAGAGAAGGGTTATCACATTACCAGCCTGATTGAATTATTTTTTAGTGAACAAATGTGTGTTTAAAAGTCTAAATGCTCCTGTTACAATGACTAATTATCTCTAGAAAATTGAAGGCACACAAGAAATTATCAAGAAAGAACATTTAGACATCATCTGTCTTCCTAAAAACACTTGTCTGAATGTATTAAGAAGAATATTATTGCAGCGTAGATGTTGGCCATTTGGAATGTATTTTTTCAGCCTTCTCTTTAAATGCATTCTGGCTACAATTTTTTTTCCTACAGTGTCTGGGTGGATTAAAGATTTATTGAAATTTTTAGCTGGAATGATACTCTGGAGAAGATTGATTTCCCTGATGCCTCAGATTCTGTTTAATTTTTGTGTAACTTATGAAGCAATGAGAAATATGCATCGAAGTAATGGGGAGAAGCAATGGCATGGAGCACTGGCAGTGTGTTACAACATGTGGGTCAACAAGGAGTCTTGCTTCTTGTATTTATGAGCTGTGACTGTTCTACAGGAATCACCCCTTACAGCAGCAAACTGACTGCCAGAGCCAGAACTAGTGGAGCACACACCCAGCCACCTGTAAATCTCTGTACTCTTATTCTTTATTAACTGAGGATCAGGGTTTATTAATTATATAGCATTTGATGATGACATATCTTGTAAAAAAGAATCGTATAGTGAAACTCAAAAGCTTTGTGTTAGGCAAAATGGAGATGAGAGTTTTACAACCGAGCATGGGTTTAGAAAAGTAATATTTACTCTCGCTCAGAGCATACTTAGTTTTTTAAATGGGAATTTGGCAATGAATTAGCCCTTTGTCAGTCATTTCCAACAGAATAAAAATTAGGTGAGGGAAATAAACAGCATCTAGTTGTTCTTTCTAAGGAAAAGATGTGAAACCAAAGCAAGAAAAGGACCAAAGGAATTCCAGGCGAAGAAAAGTGGATCAGTAATGTAGACTATACAGGATGCACAGAGAAATCAGCAGATGTGTATTTGATGACCACTTTCCTGGCTGACCCAAGGCAGGCTCCTGAAAAGGAGCCCAATCTTTGTAGCAGGGAGCAATAGTAGTTTAAACCATCACTACACTAGTGCAGAAGAGAGAACAAGGGAAACAGAAACAAGTGCTGGAGACGAGCACATTTTTAAGCCAGCTTTGCTCTAGGAGCAAGTGTGCCACTGAACTAAACCCTCTGATCTTTGTAAAACTTCTGAGCACTAAAATCTTTGACTTATTATGCAGGGCCCAATATCATGGTCTGAATTAAATCCATTTATAGTAGCTCTTGAGGTGACCTGGACTGGGTGGAATGCCTTTATCAAGGAAACTGAATGTTAAGAACCAGCCCAGTGAAGCCTGTCCAACAGTTAGCCATAGAAAATAGCAGCAAAATGAAAATTAAAGAACCTGTTCCTTCTCCCTTTGTGAAAGCAGAAAGTCCTAGGGTCAGCCCTACATTGATCCTTATACATGGTCTTAGTCAAGGACCTGAGTCATATACCTGAATGTGGCAAGATAAGTGAAATTTATTCCTAGAATGAATATTGTATTTTGTTTTCTAAATATTTCTGAGACCAAGAAAAGGACTTTTATTAACCTGGTATAAATTTCCAGCCAGGTTCTCCCCTAGTGTTCTCAGTGCCTCCATTCAGCATGTTTAGATATGCTGATGTATCAAAAATGGAGGAAAGAATAAAGAAACCAGTGTTCAGACACATTAATGGTCACCATAAAAGAGTAAGTGGATGCTGTGAATGATTCTCACGTTGTTTTTTCTAATCATTAAGAAAGACTGCACTGGTGCCAATAATAAATAAAAACCAAGTGAGCACATTTTGGAATTACTATGGAGCTTTTCATCAACAGAAAAAGCCTGGCCCTGCTGTTGTAATTGCATGATGCATAGTGCAGTTCTCTCACCCTTCTTTCTCCTTACATGAGCTACAACCACTCTGTCATGCTCACTGTATTAAACCAACTGATATCTCCCAATCATTACTTGGTGCTAATCGTGCCCTTAAAAAATACCCTTTCCAAATAATGGCATCCCTTTATCATTGGTGCTGCAAATGAAGACACATTAGTTTCTGGAGAGCAGCACCATTAACTTTCATCATGTCCTCCTGACATAGTGAGTCCTGACATCCTTCATGCTCTGTGTGGGCTGTCTTTGAAAGCCTAAACAGGCTTTAAAGAGCTGCCTGGAGCTGTTCTGAAGTTTAGTGAGTGAAGAGGCTCTAGCCACAGGTCGCTGTCTCCAAGACCTTCCTTTCTGAGCAGAGGAGGTCTTTTATGTGATTGTACTTTCACAGTTGCCTGGCACGCAGTCACCATCTCTTGATGTTACTTTTCAACACTCATCACCCAACCATACACCCTGGAGAAGGGGCAGGAAAAGAATTCATTTTTATAACTGATTGATAGAAGGTTGTGGGGAAGAAAAAAAGACTTTTGGGGGAAGATTTGCCCAGATTGGTCCTTGTTTAAGAGGTGTAGTGCTGTGTTTGGGTTAGGATGAAAAAAATGGTGCAGCTTCTGGATTGTGACCAGAAGTAGAGGTGTTACTATAGTTTAGCCTCGATGCTGGTCAGCTGTGTGGTGGCTTCAGGATTTATCTGGTTGGTTTCATTTCCCATTGTGGGAGGAGAAGTGAGTGCACACATCTCGTTGTTGCAGCTCAGCTGCAGCTCCCCACACAGTGAGTTTCTCACTTCTGGGTCAACATCTGTGCCCTGGGATTGCCAGAGGGAAAACACCAGTTTTGGGCTCCCCAGATGTCTATGCCCATCTGAAACACTGATTAACTCAGAGACCACTAAGGTCATGTAGAGCACCAGGAAAAGCACATGGTGCACCAGGAAAAGCTGAGAAGATGGGTTTTGTTCAGCCTGGAGAAGAGATGACTCAAGGAAGACCTTTTTGCTATCTATTAGTACCTAATGGGAGGGTGTAGAGAAGATGGGACTCATCTCTGCTGAGAGGAGTATGATGACAGGAGTAAAAGACCAGAGACCTCCAGGGGTTCCTCCCAACCAAAATTACTCCATGATTGGTAACAAATCCCACTGGAGACTCAAAATCCAGGAGGTAGATAAACTTTTATCTCCTGTTGGTTCCCCCACCTTGTGCTGTGGGGCTGGGCTCATGATGTGGATGAGGTTAGGGTAGATGGGAGTGTCTCAGGGACAGATGTGAGCCACAGATGGGTTGAGGAGAGAGCGACTCAATGTTGCATTATACCTGCTATGGGGCAGGACCTTCAGGCTGAAGGCTGGATGAACTGGGAAGAGGTAGAGGAGTCCTGCTGTGAGCTGAGTCCCATAAGACCACAGGTGATGGCTTTTTACCAGCTATTTAACAAGCGCAGAACTGGCGTTTCTTGCTTCCTTGGAGACTTCACGTAGCCAAAGGATGTTGCATTTTCTGGCTTGTTTTGATCTCTGTTCCTTGAGTCCTAGCCCTTGAGCTGGGCCCCAGCTGCCACCCTTCACACCAGTGTGCTGTTTAATGTCACAGTGTTTTATTGACACCCTATCAGTGGAGCCACGTGGACTTTCCAGCCCCCACTGCTGAGCCTGCCAGGACCTGTCAGCTGCTCCCCCAACACTCCTGCCCATTTTAACTGCTCCCAGGCTCCTGCCTCTTATGGATGTAGCTTGGTGCAGACTGAGGCCTCAGAGCTTGGCATGGAGGAGAGACATGAGATAAATTTACCCTCTTTTTTTTTTTTAATAAGTTCAGAGCTTCTTATACCAAAGGTGGAAGTTTCCTCTTTGATGGAGATGCCACTTTCTGTGTCCTGCTGTGTGCCCTCTAGTGTGTGCCCAGGAAAGCAATACTGGAGGCAAAGTGGTGGAGGCTCTTAATAAAGCCTGGAACATCTTTTTGGAGTCAGTGTGTTGCTGATTTGCTTTCAGACTTAAAAAAGTCAGCCTGTGGTTAAAATCATACTGAAGTAAGTGACTATTTTCTGTACAGGCTCTTAAAGACCTTCAAAGGCAGCTGAGCACCAGAGAATGAAGTGAACCAGGCTTGCCTAGAAATCAGTCTCCACAAGCTGAATTTTCACATTTTGGAAATGTGATCAGTTCATTTGGGTGCTTAACCATCTGCTGATGCTCAGTGGAGTGCTCCAAACTATTCAGCATGTGTGTTCTTGCCTACCTGCATTGTGCAGGTACTTTTATTATCCCCTCTTGCTGCTTCGTAGCTGGTGTGAAGAGATATGTAGCTAGGATTTAAAAAAAAAATGATGCTTTTTTCCTGGAGTTTTGAAGCTTCCTTTATTTAAAAATATCAGTGTGGGCACCAAACAATTAAATCTCAAAACATTTATTTGGGATTGGAAAGAGATGTATCTTCAGATCAAGGTTGTGCATTTACTTCTGATCAAGATCAGTGGGGAAAAAAATAGCTTTGACATTTTTCCTCCCTTTCCTGCACCCGTATTTTTTGCCTCTTCTCCCTTTTGAATCCCAAACCCAATCTTGCCTTGCTGTCCCAAAGCATATACGCCCTGTCCTCCCACCTAGCTTGTCCTGTGCTTCTGACAGCTGCTTGGCCTGACATCAGCATCATGAAGCTCCAGCACAGCATGGAGCAGAGTGTCCTGACTGTGGACAGATTTCCTCCTTTCCCTGGGCAAAGTTTTTTCACATTTCCCAAGTAATTCTCTGGAGGCCTGAAGAGAAGCATTTTAAAAAAAAAAAAAAAAAAGAAGATAAAAATCAATATTCAGCTTACTCACTGAAATGCTATTCAGCAAAACAGCCCTGATCTGAAGTAATCAGTCAAGCAGCTCTTGGTTTTTACCTAACCTTCATTTCTTCAAGATGCTTTCTTCAACCTACCAGACTCACTGGTCCTTCAAACATCTTATTCAAAAATGTGCTGGGTCTCCCCAAAATACAGGAGCACCTGATCATGGGAAGTTCAATATCCTTCCCAAAACTAAAGGGCAAGGAGAGCGTTTGAGCTGCGTAGCACCAAGGGGAGCAGAGACTGTAGGTGTTAAGTGGAGCTTGGAAAAGCAGTTTGGGTGAGAGGTGGGGCTGGCTGGCACAGGTTTGGTAGAAAACCACTCAGGCTTTCTGCTAGGCATTTCAAGATTCCTGATTTTATGACCTTTGCTAGACCTGTGCTAGTAAAGTATAATGCATTTCTCAGTCTAAACCAGCAGATTTCAGTTTCATGGCTGCAGCAGATCTCTGCCTGCAGAGGTGAACAGCGGAGCCTGGGCCTGAGGACAGCAAGTGTCCATCTTAGGAGTTTTGCTCTCTTAAAGGCTGTCTGGGAAAAAATAAGACAAATACTGGATGTACTTCACTCTTGCTATAATAG
The DNA here is from genome assembly GCF_000691845.1 of Merops nubicus. Lineage (NCBI taxonomy): Eukaryota > Metazoa > Chordata > Aves > Coraciiformes > Meropidae > Merops > Merops nubicus. The sequence goes on along the minus strand of NW_008603525.1, from coordinate 92,915 downwards.
GAGGATAAAGAAGGAAAGTGGAGGAGAATGAGCCAAAAGCAGAGGGGAGCAGGGTCAGGGAATAGGGCGGTGTTAACCGTTCTCCTCCTGTCTGGGATGGCATGAGCCCATTGCCCATAAATCTCAGGGTGTCACAGCACTCCAGTAATAAACTCCATCTCAGGCAGTAAGACAAATGGATCTGAGGAATGCTTTAACGCTTCCTTGGCTTCTGATCAATGTTTCAGGTAGTCCTGTATTTTCCAGTGTTTCACAGATGGCGCTGGAGGAGGTGGCTTCTCTGTAGGCTATGGCCAAATCACTGTCTGCCCTCAGCTAATGATTGTCTGAAGTGCTGGGGTTAAACCCCCAGCCCTGAATGAGGGTTGACATGTGGATGATGTCCCCAACCAGGCAAGAAAGACCCTGGTGGCTGGTTTTCACCCAGGGTCTGGCGACCCTTGGGTGGGAACTGATGAGGAGATCACCACGAGGTGCCCCCACCTTCCACATTAACTTGGGGGTGGGGAAAGAAGCCACCTGTATAAGAACTGATTTGGCTTGTAGTTGGCTTGGGAGGGCTGTCTTCATAGTGCCTGTGTTGTGTGGGGGTTCTGGCTATTAGAAGGACTTCCTGTCAAGTGGAGCTCCCAGGATGGCAGGGCCAGAACACGAAGCGGTCTTTGAGTCCCTACTATATAACTGGGCTCATGGCCTGGCTGTTGCCATCATCCATGGCGTGGCTTGCTCCCTTCTTCATGTCCACTGCAGTGGGTGTGTGCATTGACTTGTTCCGCTCTCTAGTTGTCTGGCACTTTGGATCTCTGGTGTGTGATGTGGGAGCAGAGGGAGGAGCTGCTGGTCTGCCTGTTAATGATAATAGAATTCTGTATTGGGCAAGTAGTTGGCAGAAGAGTGACATGGAATGGGAAAGCTTGGTAGGGAGAGGTAGGTCTGAGCCAATTTCTCCTGTTGTTTGCTTTGAAGTGATGGCAGAATGGTGTGGGTGCTTGGCAGAAGTCAGATTTAAGTATTATGATCTGTGATGTGACTCTAGCTGACCATCTAAGATCATTGTTGTGTGACTGTTATATTATTGACTTGTCATCCTTGTATGACTGTTATTATATTAACACTGTCAAGTCCAGATGGTGCTTGGCCTTGAGCAAGCATTTGTCAAGGTCTTCACCTTGGATTTGCTCTATGGCTTCAATCAACCTCAGACAGATGCATAGCAAACAGGAAAGTTGAAGAGGTAGTACACATGGGACATGCCTGAAGACCCCATCAGTCACCTGTAACTTGATGTGTGTCATCATGATGGCTGATCACAGTCATCCTGCTCCAACAGTGCTGTATCCCTAATCATTTGGGATGAAATGGGATCATTTCTGTGCAGCATGAAGGTCAGTAGGCCAAATTCAGAAGATTTTGTTGTTTATGGGCCTGTTAGTGATAATCCTGGCACTGTGGAAGGCACAGGCAGATGTGGGGTCTGCCAGTAGTGTTTTACACTGCTGTGCTTTGAATAAGGAGGAAAACTACCAGGCACATAATTCATTCCTAATATTACACTACAAAGCTTTTTGCTTCTTGGGCCCAGAGGATGTAATTAATCATGGGATCTCTTTTTTTGATGTAATTACATCATTAAGCATCCTTTCCCTTCCACCACAAAAACAGAGAGTTGGACTCTGTAATTACACCTCCTAATGACATCACATAATCTGCATAAGAATATTTCTAATGACATCACATAATCTGCATAAGAATATATGAAGTAAACAATATATGGCTCAGGCTCCCTCTGACTTGCCGTTGCTTTTATCTTCACAACGGTCACTGGGATTGCAAGCCCCACATCCTGCCTTTGGGGGAGTTGGGCTTGGAGAAGCTGTTTTCTGCCCTGAAGCATTTCCACTGAGTGTGTTAAGGCTACTCATGTTCATAACTAGTTGAAGGATCTAGGCTTAAGTCACTGGCTATGTTGCTTTCAAGTTTGGGGGGGTTGTTAGTGGTTTGGTGACTCGTCATAGCCTGGTAGCTGTTGGGGTTGGTGTCCCCAAATAAGGGAGGGCTTTAGGGTCAGCATGGTGGGAGACCAGAAGTAAAAATAGTGTGGAGGGAAAGACCAGGGGTATAACTGCAGTGTGAGAGCATGGTCTTGGCAGGTTGGTGAGCCTTTTCATGGAGATGGGACTGGACTGGCTGGAGAGAAGTGTGCATGCCCTCAGCTGTCCTTGACCTCAGTTACTATGGGTCTTGAAGTGGGTGGCACATCAATTTAGAAGGGATGGCAACTTCAGAGCATGTCTAAAGGATATTGCCTGGATGGCATTGGTGTGTTTCTCATTGGACAGTGTCACTCGCCCATAGGTGGCACCATCCCTGGTGGTCCCAGCAAGGAAGCTGAGGAGTCCTTCCCCAGCATTGCTTGTCTGGCTCAGGGATGTGGAGGCACAAGGCTGGGATACAACCTGTTCAGTGTGGCTTTCACCTGTAGCCATCTCCTCCTGGACTAAAATATCTTTCATTTGAAGAGTTTTATAGTCTTGTGATTTTTAGTTTTTTACTGCTTGCTTAAAAAGAAAGGGTTTTTTTTAAATTTTTTTTTTTTATTCTGTTTCTTTAAAAGAATCAAATTATGAGCTTAATCTTAAAAAGAAATCAAAACCAAACAATGGGAGTTTGGGAGCTGCACAAGTGTCTCACTTCCTCTGGGTTTCTAAATAAGTACGTGTCCATGAGACATGTTTTTGTTCCTGTTTCTTCTATACACAACATTGCAGAAGCTTTAAGTAAAATCTGTCCCTAAATAGGCATCCCTGGGATGTGCAGCTGCCAAAACAAAACTCAGGCAACAAAACTGGGCTCGTGTCCTGCAAACATTTTATCCTGTTATCTTTTTTCTTTCTCTTCAGTCCCTTCCATTTAGTTTTCTCTACACTTTTTTTTAAGCAATACTGTGCCTGGTCAGAATTTCATACTCACTCTTTGGGAGACTGAAGGCACTTCTGTACCAGATCAGGGGCTTTGGCAGTGCCCATGTGGGCTGCCTCATTCCCTGCCCTGGATAAGTGCTCCAGCTGTAGGGATGGCTGGAGAGTTGGACCTCCATGAGGCTGTCAGCCAAGGTGTAAGTTAGTTTACTGTTTGTTGGTTCTCTCTCACAACTGCTCTAGTATTTTTTTGGGTGCCTTTTAGTGCAATGAAGAGTGTATTTGGGCTCATACAATGAAATTGCATACAGTTCTGTGGAGAAGCACAGAGGGAAGTAAACTTTGCAGTGACAGCATCAGCTTATTGCATTTCCTTACTAGAAGGACAATTGGGGAACTTCTAAATTAGTTGACTCCATCCCCTTGTAAAACCACCTGAGTCCCTTTTCTAAGTTACATTGCTCTGCATTTAGGCATCATCTAATTGCTGTTCTCACATGAGCAAAATAAATGTCTGCTTACACAGGATCACCCTTCTTACTTTAAAGAAAACTGTCCACTGCTACTATTTAAATGTCTATTTGTCTGTAGCAGACTACAGAAGTCTTAAAAGCATAAGAATGCTCTTTCTCAACTTTCAAGAAAGTAAACTTTGTAGAAATGCTTGCATTCAAAGCAGGTGTTTTCTGAAGCCTGTTGCTTTGCTTATCATGTCATGGAAAGAGTTACACTGTGTGCCTCATCTCAGAAAGAAGCACATGCTAATGGACTTTTTATAGGCTTGAGGAGACACCAGTTCTGAATTTAGAGACATTCTAATATTATTCATGATAATGTTTTCTCCATGTGCATTTTTTATTTTTGGTTGGGTAGCCTCATTGTTCTCTGTCTGTCTGAAATTGCCTGTGGAAGACCAGAGCTTCCAGTCTGACAGCAGTCAAGGAGTTTGGAGACAGAAAGAAGCTGATCTCTGCCATCAGATCTTTATTTGATTAGACAAGAAGTTTTGTCTGTTCAGAGGAGAAGACGAAGGGCACAGAAGAGGCTATGCAACCCCAGCTGGTGCCCTCTGAAGTGCTGGTGGGGAAACTGGGACTACTCTTGGTGCAAGTTGCCTTCAGTTGCTGAAAAACAACAGTTTGGTGGCTCTTTGCTGTTCCCTGGCAACAGTGCCAGGATGGATGTGTGTAGTTCATGATTGTGTACTTGGTTGTTCATGTGCACTCTGTAGTGCCAGAGGTGGAAAACTTGGTACCCTCTGCTGTAAGTTGTGACTGGCTTGGGAGCTTTCAAAATTCACCATGAAAAGCCTTTTAGCAGCTTTAGGACACCTCGCTGCATGATTTTCACTAGCAATACTGACCAGCAGGTTTCCTACTTACCTTTGTGAACCTGTGAATGTTTTGCCTCTGCTTCTGCCCTTTGCAGCAGCTCCCATCAAATGCACCATCCAGTTCATGCCCTGTGCCTGCTGCAAAAATCTTCTGGAGCCATGACCATTGCATATAGGATTTTCCCAAGATGTGAATTAAAAGCATGGGATTTGTTGCTACATTTAATCATATCTCATCTCTTTCCAAATGAAATGAAAAGGCCCATGCTTTGGCTTGACTCTTTGCAGCAATGTCATCGTCCTGCTCTTGAGATATACAAAGGTGAGCAAAGAGCAGGGCTGGGAGCAGGTAAACCCAGCAGTCTGGAGAGGAAGAAGGTGCCTGCTGGTTGCCAGAGAGATTGAGATAACTTCTCTTCTGTGGTTTGTATGTACCAAAAGCACATGGACGAGCATCACGTGTGACAGTTATCTGGAAACACCAACAGCAGCTGTTTTCTCTGTTGGAGATAATGTGGCCCAAACCTGGGAGGACAGCACCTTATTATGGCACTAATGAAAGTAACGTGTGGCACAATTCTGGGGTGTCTAAACTCTAAGCTTAGAGAGAAATTCTGCAAAACTGAGAACAGTGATGGTAGGTGTAGTTACAAAATCCAAATTTTCTCCTGTGGTAGCATAAATGCAGGTTTCTTTAAAACACAAAGCCACTCAGTGGAACCACCGGTTATGTAAAGCGAAAGGAAACTTTAAGCATGACTCTCAAGAAGAATTGGTGATATTGAGTCTTCTCTTCCAGTAAGTTAGATCCATGTTGGCTTTTCTTGAGAACTGAGTTCCTCTCTCCAGTGTCATAAATACTATCTGTAGATGAGTGTGCCTGGATGAGCCAAGGGCATGGCAGGTAGCCCACAGATTCAGCACAGACAATTGTATGTCTCAGCTATTAAACTGGATGCTGATCTAAGCATAGCTTATTTCCCAAAAGATGAAAATATCTTAAGTGCAATCTCTTCCATGTGAGTTACCTTTACAGGTTTTTTCCACCTTTTTCTCCCTCTTGGCTTATAAATGTGTAATTTCCTGAAAATTTTCCCCCACATTCTTATTTTTAGGCTTGTTTGCCAGAATGTGTCTGAAGCTTGGCTTGATAACATTTCAATATCCACTCATTGATTTCCTAGCTCTCATTAGCTTAAATACTTACTTGAAGCAAAGGGTAAAGAGGTCTTCGGCTTTGGTTTTGAGAGCATTTGGTTTTAAGATGGCCTCTTGTGATCTGTTGTATCTAAATCAATTTTAAAAGAGACCGTTTATATTATAATTCATTTTAATGTTTACTTTTTGTCATGAGCATCTGTTTGTTTGTTTTATAGCACTTTGAAACGGAAACTAAGTTAGATATGGAAATTAATGAGCTCACTGATCATTTGCCAAAGAAAACATGACTTGAAGAGCAAATTAACAAATTAACCCCAAGGTTTTCCTGAAAAATGCCCTTTCTTTTGTCATAAATAACCGATGTGGAGCAACCTAATGATTAAGCTTATTATCTTATTTTTGAAGGGGTGACTGTGCTTTTTGGAAGGCAGCAATGATCTAAGGCAGTGTTAGTAAACCCTGAATGCTATTCGCAGTACTGCTCTCAAATGTCCTCTCTTAAGTCACTTCACTTTTCTAAGCCTCTCAGTACCATCTGTTACACCTAAAACTCATCTTTTTGTTACAAAATGCTTTGAGCTCTATAGCAAAGTGCTCTAGAAGAGCCAAAATGAGAACATCTGTGTTGGTAGCATGATTTGAGCCATGCTTCAGCCTTTGGTCTCTTCTTGGGCAGGGAACACCTTCCCAGTACAGTCCACATAGCTCAGCAATATGGACTTTTATCCTGGCTGGTTGTCATAGCATACCAGAGTCTGGCTTTTCTTACTGCTGAGGCAAGATTTTTAAGGCCAGAAAGTCAATTAATAATGCACTTCTTTAGAGGCAGAGACAGCTTCCAAGGAAGGTACAAGAAGAATTGGACCAGAAAGTGGAGAAAGTAAGTAGTGCTAGAAAAACTTGATTATTTTTTTCCCTAAAGTTGGCTGTTGCTTATGTTTAAGACAGAAATGAGGGAAATTTTGAAGGAAGGAAAATGGAGGATGTGAAAACGTTGCAGTCACCACATAGAAGCATGTTTTTTTAAAACCATTCAAAATTTCTTGAACTTTGCAATAAAGAAAAAGCATTTTTCATGGGGGTGCATTCAGACAGCAAAAGTGTCTTGATCTGGTCTGTATCTTCCATGGGTCTGACGGAAAGCCCAGTGGTCAGCAAAAATGTTTCATTTCCCAGCACCAAGCAAGTGGCTACAAGGATATGCTTCTTCTGGGGGTGTACAAATAAATTACTTTAGTTATATAAATTATTAGTTGTTATTATACAGATAAATAAGTAAGTGCAGAGGACATCTTTAAGTTGTCTTCTCCTCTAGTTTGCCAAAAGACCCAGCTAAATTCCTGAGCCTGAAGCAAACAAGCCCCTGTGGTTACCCTTCATTTGTCCACCTGGAGCTTTTGGTGGTGCAAATGCAGTATTCACCAATGCCTAGGTGAGTGCTTTTAAAAATGGACTGAGTGCAAATCTAGGGGCATATGCACATACCATCAGTATGTTTGATCTTCAGACCCCAGAATGCAAATACCTTTACTGCTAGAGCTCCCAGCTCTGTCCTTCTTGCCTCTCCTCCTCTCTGCCCATTTCTATCTGGAAATGATGGAAATTGGGTTGCTGTGTCTCCCAGCCTGGGTGGTACATAAAGCCTCAGTGACTGGGCCATAAAATGCATCTTAAACATCCTGTGAGTTACACCTTTTATTGAGCCAGAAGCTTTAACATGGACCTAAAAGTAGATCAGGAGACATCTTTGGATTGAGCTTCCAGTGTAGATATGTTGGTGATGTTCAGTCCCAAACAAGTGTGTTTTCTGTAAAGAAGTATAACAGATTGCCCTCAGAGCTGAGGCTCAGGGGTCAGCACTCTGGCTGCTAGGTGAGTAAATTTGGGAGCTTGTAGAGCAGCTGTCCTCACTGACATCTGTTTGCTGCAAAGTACAGAGTAGAGAAAAGGTAAGCAGCTTGTGAAGCTACTTCTGCAGAAGGAGTATACTTTTTTTTGGTATTATGAAAATCACAAAGGTCAGGCTGCAAGTGATAATTTATGACAAAAATTCTGCAGTAAACAACTAGCCAGAACACATAAAATTTCATCAAGGAAGATTTATTGAAGCAACATATTTTTTACTCAGATAATACAATTGCAAATAGATATAGCACTCTATAAAATATTAGAAGGGTGGCATGGCATGCTTCCAGTTTTCAGTGCTGAAGCCTGATGAACAAATATTTGAATGGAGAAGGGGGAGAGAAGGGAGAAGAAAAGATCTATTGCATTTGCATGGGCAGATGATTTTTGGCATGCAGTTGGTACATTTCAGGGCAGAATCAGTGCCAGTTGTATAGAAAATATTGTTGACACAGAAATATGGGACTTTAAAGAGTAAAACTTGGGTTCTTATCTTGCCAATTTGTCTCATGATGCCGTCAGTCATCAGCAGCTGAGCAGAACCTTGCTGAGGATATTGTTTGCTTTATTTTTACTTTTCACCCTGGAACCCTGCTTTATTTATATTTCTTTCTTCAGCTTCATACTAAAAGACAGTGCCCACCCCAAAGAGTTTGTGATCTAAACAGAAGATGAATAAACAAAGGCTAAGTCTCAAATTAATTGAATAGCAAAAGGAGAAGCAAGGTGTCCCAGCCTCCTCTCCACCACCCTGTGTCCCAGGAGCTGACACATTACAATTACCCATTTCTTTCTGTACCACTTGTGATATTTCATGAAACACCTGAGCAGAGACAACCCCTGGGCTGGCAGATGGGTTATCTAAGCTCCTAGCCCTGCTAAACTGATTCTCATGTAAATCCTTCCTTCAAAGGAGCTGCTCGTGTGAATGGCAGTTATTGATGTGGGGAAAGACAAAGTCCACCCATAAATAATGAGCCAAGTATAATGCAGCAAGAGCAAATCTACTTATGTGTTTTGCATGAGATAGTCACTGGGTTCAAGTAAAACCAAACAAAAAAGATAATATGTGGATCAGGAACCAGGATCAGCATTGATTCCTCCTGAGTTGCCAGGTGGTGTCTGTCTCAAATGCTCAGCATCTAAGTTTTGGGAAGAGAGACGAAGAGTTCTGCTGCCATAGCACTGCCTTTGTGATGATTAGGAAGCCCCCCAGGAAGTTTTGGGTATGAATCCCTCAAGCTGGGGAAATTGGACATTGGTCTCCCAATGTGGTGTGAGTGGTCTGGTGGCATTTACACTGCTGAAGACATCATGGTTACTGGTCTGATTCAAACAGGTTGTTTATGTGGTCAGTGGGGGGAGAGAGAGAGGCACTTCCTATGGTTAATTCCTCTAGTCTTCCTTAAAACAGGGCAGAGTAACTCTTTTTCCATGGCATAGAGTAGATGTCCAACTTCAGACGTCTGTACTTGAGAACTGAATCCCAACCTCCAAATTAGTGTAATAGGTAAAACACGTGGGAAGGGGTCACAGGAGGTCTCCCATCCAACCTCCTGCACACAGGAGGATCAATTCTGAGATCAGACCAGCTTGCTCAGGACTTGATCCAGTTGGATATTAACAGCTGGAGACTTCCCAGCCTCTTTGGGCAGCCTGCTCCATCTGAACTTGCACTTCATCTGAGTATTTCCAAGGGTCTGTAGCCCCTCTTAAGAGTTATCTTGAGGGTACCTCTTTCATGAATCCCACAGTTTTATATACACAGGTCAGGGGACTTAGTTTTGGTGGTGGCTTCTCTAGGCATGGCCAGTGGCACAACCAAGGTGACAGTTTTTGCCAGTAAATGTAGGTTCAGATGGCATTTCAGGTGGTAAAAGACATTGGCCTGTGTTTCATGGGTCTCTGCTACTTAGCCATTGCTGTTCCATTTGTGTTGTAATTAAGCACTAAGTGGTACAGCTCAGGAAGTGTTTTGGGGTGAACAGTGACTTTAAAGTGCACAGCTTCAGAGTAGATTTGTACCTGCCAGCCTTACAAAGTCTTGTAGCATGGACTGCTTTGAGACAGTTTGCATTTTTTTTTCATGCTGATACCAGAAGAATTGGGTCTTGTCCAGCAAAAGCTTTCCAGAAAAGAGTCTTTTTAGGTTCTTTTCAAAGGGGATTTAAATGCTTGGTAAGAATCACCTCTAAATGTCTCTTCTCATGCATATTCTATTCGTGCAGCTTCACTGCAGAGTGTCAATGAGTGCAAACTTTGGCAGTCATCTTTAGGGATTCTCTGTATAGGAAGAAAAAAGGAAAGAAATAATGGATTGTAGTTCACAGAGAACTCATCAGGATGCTTAAAATCAAGAGTCTGGGCAAAGAAATGCTGTTTGGATTCTTTCTGTTCACTGCTTGGCTTCTAAGCATTTAAGGTTCAGGATTTCAAAGCTTCTTCCACATTTAATTGAGTAATTGAAGTTCTGCTTTCTTTCCTTCCTTCCTGAAGGAACAGCACAGCAGGATGATGTGGAGAAAAATCCATCTCTCCTGAGCCTTAACCTGAGCCCCAGTCCTGCTATTTCATAGTGATGAGGCATCCCTCACAGCCTCATGCTCAGCTGCTACAGAGGGCAAAACATACCCCTGAGTATTAGTGATTGTAAGCTGTCCATTTGCATCTATCTGTTCCTTCTGTCTTTCCCAGCAAGATGATATAATTTAGAAATGATGTGGGAGCCTATAGATGTAATTCTTGAGGTTGACTCACTCCCGTGGTGGCATTGTGATCTTGTTGCCCAGAGAAGGCTCTGTGGCTGCAGAGATCTGTTGCTGTGCCCAGTCTCAGCTGGATGCAGGGTAGGTGGCAGCAGTCCTAGCTTTACCTTCTTCAGGGAGAGAAAGAACAAAGGAGAGATGCTGCTTGGGCTGGGATTGTGCAACCTGCAAATCTTTGAGAAATGAGCTTTGGAGCTGACTGCGTGGGAGATGAGTCTGGAGGAGCCAAAAAGCCCCACATGACAAAGCAGTGCATGTATTTGGACAGAGTGGAGCGATTGCTGGAGGTTTTGGTACTATTCAGAGCACCAGGTCCATCTCTGAAGATCTCGTGCCACCTACCTGTCCATTAGGCCAACCACAAAGGCTGAAGTGGTCATGGGCTAAATGTACTTACAGCTGTTTTGTATTCTTTTTAAATTACTTAAATAGTCTCCCATATATACATTTCATATCATTGTTTTCCTGGTAATGAGTACTTTGAAAGACAAGATGTTGTTATACAGGTCTATAAATCAATGTATGTGCATAGTCTGTATATATATAGAATGTGATACTGGAAACCATCAGACAGTGTTGGCTGTGGGAGTGTGCAGTCACACCAGATGTCTTCCCTTTCCTGCCCTGCGTGTCCTACTTCACTGGCCGTGCAAGGGCCTGGGTTCTGAGAGGCTGCTCCTGGCTGGGACAGCAAGACCTGACCCACACCTAGGGATGCCCTCTGCTCTCGTTCCAAGTTTAGGCTGTTCTTTGCAAATTCCTTATTTCCAGGTGCGTTTGGAGGTGCTGGATCAACCCCCACTAGTTGAGACCTGGAACATGTTTAGCTTCAGACCTACACTTCCTGCAGCTCCAGTGGTTTCTATTAAGTCTGCATTTGGCTGATGTTGTCCAGTGGAGTATCCTTTGTTTCAGATGCCTCTCTACATTTTGAGCCCGAATGCTCCCAGGGTCTTTGGGGGACAGGCTTGTTCTTTCTGGAAGGAGCAGTCAGGGGTGGGGATGGATCTGCAGTACCCGTCTACTAGACACACATCATCAGAGCCATTGTAAGCTATCCTTGCAGCCCACACTTCAGTCACAGTGGTGGGATCAGGGCTGGTTTGGAAGCTCCTGAATTTACCCTTATATCAACTAGCTTGGTCCTACTCATCTTTTAGGTAAGGCAGACCAGGTCTGGCCACCAGGTTCGCAAGCCCTCCCATAACCTTGCTCCTTGTAGTCCAAATCTACCCAGCTACAGTGCTGCAGATGTGTCTCTTTTTGCAGTGATAGTCTCAAAGCAAGGCTCAGTTGCCCTTTGGCTTGCCTGAATGTCAGCATTGGGTCTGAATAGCTGTCTTGTGTGGTGTCTATGGAAAAACTTTCCTTTTGACCACCACATCCTTTGCTGGATGCAGCTCTGAAGTTAGTCTGTGTGTTTTAACTGATGTGCGAGGGTTTTGCTTGGGACAGGAGGACTGAAGAAGCCAGCCCCTCCATGGGCCGTCATATGAGGGTTATTGTAATTTTGTTTCAGGACTGAGATATTGCAATGGTGGAGAATGATGCCTTTAGAGGGGAAGACTGACAGGAGCTAAAACCACCACTAAAACCACAGTGAGTGCTCTGCCGCAGCGGGTAGATGTGAGAGCCCTAAGTGAGCATCATCAGCCCTGGGATGTGGCTTTCAAGAAGCAAGCAGAGCCCTGGTCTGCTCTAGCCCCAAGCATTTGTGATAAACAGCTTGCAGTGGTTTTGGAGACCTGTATTGCTAATAACAAATCACATCTCCTTTGTGTGGACGCGGCAAGCCCGGGGCTGTCTGGAATTGCTGCAGTTTGGCTGTGTGATAATAAGGAGCAGCTCTGTGCTGGGGAGCCCAGTGCTCTGACGTTTCTCTGCTTTGAGCTTTCCATCCCCCTTGAACTGACTCTTCTGCAGAGGGGGGTGTCACTAAAGTGGGTGTCACTTCCATTGTAGGAAGGCAAAGACAAATATATCCATGAATCTAGTGATTTTATTTGGGTTATATGAAGGATAATTTTGTCCCTGTGACATAAGGCCTTTAGGATGGAGAACTTGTACTGTCCTTACTACCATGCATTTAGAAGTTTTCTAAACCTCAGTTTTGAGGTGGGTTTTGGTTGGAAATAAACTAATAAAACTTCTTGTTAAAAAAGTTTATTAGAAGCATAATGTTTTTCTTCTCTCTATATAATGAAAATATTTAGAAAATATTTTCAAGAAGTATCAACTTTTTCATATAAAGGTTTGTGGAAGGTATTCCTAAGCCTACTTCAGTGCTGTTCTGCAATAACTTATCCATTTACTTTGCTGATTAATTTCATAGTTGCACTCATTTCCCTTCTTGGATAGCCCTATATTTAATTATTTTGAATAACAGGAATATGAATCATGTTATTCAATATCTTATTATTACTCTTCGTCTTCCCAGGGATGACGGAAATAGAGAAATTTGTGCTGGTCATTTTGATGTACATGATGGAAATATAGTAGATAGGTATTTTTCTTCAAGAGTATTAGTGTTCACATCATAGGCTTGTGTATATTGTCTGCAAATTTGAGTTAAATTAGTGCATGGAGAGCTACATGGAATGAAAGCCCATTGCTGTAAATACCTATGAAAAGAGAATCTGCCTCCTAAAGAGCTTTCAGGGCCAGACCCTGGGATAAACCTCTGAGGTCCTGCTGGCAATCGGTGACCCAATGGGATGTGGAGCCAAGTCTCTTGAGTTCAGTCACCCAACCACAAGACCATCCCAATGTGAAGATTGAGAACTTCAGGCCAATTTTTCCTAAGTGTTGATCATCCACCAGTTCCCAATAAGAAGAGCACCGCATCAACCATTTTCTAAAAGGAGGGTAGAGGGGAAGGTAAATGCTGAATATGGCCTTCCTGATGATACTGTGAACATTTCCAGCAGACTTCCTCAGCTACAAGTCTGTTGGGGGTTTTTTTGTTAATCAAGTACATCTCTGTTATATCCCCTTAGAAGCTGCTTTTTCTTTTACAAGCTGATCTCTGATATTGTGCCTTTGGGCTATATCGTTCAGAGAGTGCTCCCCTCCAAGTCATATCATATAATGACTTGTGAATGAAAGATATTTCAGATCAAGGAAAACACGAAAGTTCCATGAAAAAAAAAAAAAAAAAACACCAAAAAAAACCCCCAAGAAACAAACCCCAAAAAACCCCCACAGCTCTTATCCAGTTCTTTTTATTCCCTGATCTTCAAGAGACTTATGTAGGAAACTGTTCATTTATGCATATTCTGCAGATGGGGAAGCACCCAGAAGGTCTAGAATCACTCAGTAAAACAAGAGTGAGTCAGAACTAGGTTGTGGGTCTCTAATCTCCTGGCCAGTCTCTTAGCGTGCATTTTTCCAAAATTATTATTGTAGTTATTATGTAAACAGAAGTTTACATGGTTATTTTTGGTGTGATTCTTTCTCCTGAGTGAACACTATAGTTTTTGATAATTTAGTTTTCCCAGTGAGTTTACCAAGAAGATGTGTTGGAAGATGGGACTTTTTTTAACCAGGGCAACTGGACAAATATCTGTCATCAAGAGGATGTTATTGGTGGAGTGTCAGAGGTGGGGAAAATACTTTGCACATTGGGACAGAGTGAAGTATCAGCGTCTCACAGCATACTTCAGCCAGAACACATGTCCCAAGTATATCAAACAGTCCTGCCAAACTGATAAGGCCTGAAATTTGGCCAGGAAAGCTATTTCATGCTACAGATATTGCATAAGAACACATAGGGCTCTCGTGTTTTTGAGGATGTATATAAAAATCAGAATGCTGTTCTCTGGTTCATAGTTGTCCAAAGGAAATAGCATGATTTACATGCTCTTTCTCCTTTTTTTTTTTTCCTTCTATGCTCATCTACAGAAGACAAGGTATTGCTCCATGTATCCCTTGTGTCTGGTTTGCTGGGTATTTCTGGGGGCTTGGCTGATGCAGCCCTGAGTGCTTTGCTAATTCTGATAGAGCACAATCTGTTTAAGATAACGAGTTAAGGAAGCTGGTTGTTCATACTAACATTTGTTTGCTGTGTAGGATTGCAGAAAATAAAAAAGATCATCAGCTGTCAGGTTTACATTGGTTTCTTTTGCTTCTCCATGGCCAAGACGTGCTTACTGATACACAGACCATGTACCTGCAGATGCTGCTTTTAGAACAGATAGTAACTTTTTTCAGACTCTAAATCATTGCTTATCCCCTTGTAAAATCTGTTTGGTCCCATACAAGCTACTGCTTGGTAGGAAAAGAAAAGCAGACATTTTTACCTCAGCTTCTGCAGCCATTCTTCATGTTTTCATCTTTTTGTGTGTCATTGGTGATACAGAAACATTGGTGTCATCTTTGGCCATGAATATTTATTGATTGAGGGGATTTCTTCTGATTTGTGCTTATGTTTGTCCCTGTGTGTGAAAAGAGGAGCAGGGTTAAATTGACCACCTGAATTTTCTGAGGAAATCGGTAGCATTGGGTGATTCCAGTTTGGGGCACTTGGGTCTTTAATGGGGTCTTACTTGGCAGGATGGATGGTTGGGGCTGTGGTGACAAAGAGCTTATGTGTATCACATGTAGCATGTGAGTGTTCAGAGTTGTGTTGTTACCTTTCCTTTTTTACCTTCCTTCCTCCAACTTCTAGTATTGCATTCTTTGAAGTAGTTGTTCTTGCACCATCCACAGAAAGGGAAATAAAACCCCAAAACCTGGCCTTTACTATACACAAGACATTTTGGAGCTGCTGAAGCAGGCTGGTCTCTGCTGATGGAGAGAGGAAGGAAGATAAATAAATAACATAATAGTTAAAAGCTCTTTTTTATGCTCAACAGACAATTCAGAGGAGTCACAGCCCTGATGAGTCTGACATACCTGCTTGGCTTATCAGAAAGTTATGGTAAATTGGAAAAAACAGCATTAGTAACATGGTGAACATGATCTCAGGTTTGCAGTAGAACTTTAGATTTTTCTTCCAGCTTTTTCAGCACATGGCTGAAAAAAAACCTCTCCCCAAAGCTGGAGCTCTGAGTATGGTTTGCTTTGCTATCAGTCCACTTACTAATTTTGAATGAAATGATAAAATTTGTGTTTATTGATTTGGTAGCATCTACCTGGCAATAAAAAGGAGTTGAAGAGCTAAAACAATTTGAGATGGGCACACCAGGGCATCCTTCCTATGGAGTCAGACCACGAGTTCTGAGGAATTTGACCTGGGAGAGCTTACTTCACATCTTTCTTTGGTGGGCTCCCAAGGTTGTGTTCTCTGAGCTGGGAGCTGTGTGGAAGTGTTGGAGGGAGCGATAGCTTGCTCCAGAATTAATTACAGTGAGATAAGGGTTGTGAAAGAGAGCTGTTCCTCTTGGAGCTGTCAGCATCTCCCCTCATGCTTGTTCAATGGTCGTGTTGCTTTCTGTGGATGCCAGTGGCATGCCCAGTTACTAAAGCCACTTTGTCATTCGTACCATCAGCTCAGGGTACAGAGAAACTTTGGTCTGCTGCCATTGAGATCTTGTATTTCTGTGCCATCCTGTGCATATTTCCTCCATCTGCCCCTTTTTTGAAAATAGTTGTGCTCTGATAAGTTCTGAATATTTGTGAATTTCTCTGAACAAGGACTGAGAAGGCTTCATGGGCTTGTGGCTTCTGTAGGATAAATCCAGCTAGGATCTCACAAATCACCAAAAAATGGTCACCCAATAATAGGTCTTGCTGACTTAATCTTTGGAAGAGTTGTTTAACTGAATTGACTCATTAATTGCTCCCACATAGCTGGTTTGGAAGTAGTTGCTAAAAGTAATGGGGTGGTAGGAAGAACAATACCTCAATCTGACAGATTTGAAAGTTATATAATTTTGATGATTTGAAGAGTCTGTCACCTATTAACAGTTATTGAATAGCTTAAAGAAATAAAGTTCTGGGAAAGCTAGAGGCTAAAAAGGTGAAATAGGTGTTTATTATTATTTTTTGTTGTGCACCCTTTACCTCAGGCATGAACCTATTTTCCCTCCTCATGGGGTTCACTGTCCCTGCAGTATTTGGGATTTAGTGTAGGTTCTGGTAATAATATGGGATGTTTGGTCTGTCTCTGCCTCTTTTATTCCATCAGTTGAATGGAATAATATTTCCTTCTTTTGCAAAGTGTATTAAGCAGAAAAAAAACATGAGAGAAAATCAAAGTACTATCAGTTGTGGTTGTTTTGTTTAGTGTGTTATTGATTTAGTGCCATCTTATTGTTAGCTTCAAAGATTCCCAGGGAGAGTTCCTAGAAATTCAGTATCTCCAAGAGAAAGAAAATTCACAGGGGACTAAGTAGTTAGAAAAAGAAAAAGGTCTCTGAGATTGGATCTTATTAAAGGAGATGGTGGAAATTAGTCTTATACATCTTTCAAAATGTAAATCATACTTAGGGGACACATCTGAAGCTAATGCAATTAGGCATAATGTGAGATTAATATACTTGTTTCAAATTATCCTGTAATCAACCCTTTAATGAAAGCACTCAGTCCAAAACTAGATGAATGATAAAGATGAGTGATGGTGAAGAGAAACTGCATGAAGAGAGTGAGGAGTAATAATAGTCTCTGTTTCTACTTGACTCCAGATGAGAGAATCTTCATTGAGTGTCCCATTTTACAGATGGAAGAACTGAGGCAAGGGTGAAAGAGATTGTGCTTTTCATCTCCATCCATGCTTGTGTCCACATAGGATAAGCATGACTTGGGTTCTTCTTGGGTTTGGAAGAGAGGAGGTGCCAAGATATGAATCATACTATCATCCCTCACCAACTGTTGGTCTCAAGTATGTTGTTGAGTGGGTGAAGAGAGATTCTATTTGACAGTCTTTAGGTTTATCCTTTGGTGATTCAGATGTGGCTGATTTTCACTTATTCAAGTAAACATAATTTTGACATATCTAGGTAGTTACAACTTCTCTGTGAAATAGGATCAATTAAATTTTATGTTGTAACCAAATGGAGGAGATGTGAATATGACTGTATATATATATATATATGTATATGGGTGGAGGCCCCATCCCTGAAGAGATTCAAGGTCAGGCTTGATGAGGCTCTAAGCAGCTTGATCTAGTTGGAGATGTCCCTCCTTATTGCAGGGGGGTTGTACTAGATGACCTTTGGAGGTCCCTTCCAACCCAATAGATTCTGTGATTCTATGAATTTTGCAAACACTGGTCCCACTGTTATATGTGCATACATCTAATGTGTATGTATACACACACAGCTGCAATAAAAGGAATACATTTTCAAAATGCCTTTCTACTCTTGTGGGCAAGCAACAGCCTCAATTTCTGACATTTCAAGTTGCATTAAGAGAAGGCAGGCTTCTGAACTTAGATACTGATTTTGACACAAGAAATCTTTCTTGCTAGGAGTATTGTTCTCACTGTCCTTTAAAAAAATGTGTTCTTGACAGTAAATGTCCTGTGCAAATACTTCTGTTCTGATGATTTGATGAGCCATTATTTGAGTGACCTGCTGAAATCATCTTACTATAGTGGTGGCTTCAGGGTTTTTCTGGACTTTCAGTTGATAGTTTGGTTGCACTGATTCTGTACACAGGATGGGAGAACAGCAGAATCTTAATCCAAGTCTGACTGCTGCTAGCAGCTTTTTTCAATTTTAAGATTGTGTAATACTGAAGTTAAAGACAGAGTGCATAAATTGGTCTTCAATATATGCCTTTGAAATCTTCCAAGTTACTGTTCTCCTCTGCTGCTTTGTTGTAGGACATCAATTTACATTTAGTTTTGTGTGACTAGAGAAGTCCTCACCATGTCACAGCTGTTAGCTGAATTTGCTTTAGGATGGGAATGTCCACAGGGCAAATCTACCATCTTCAGGAGGACAAGTTGCCATCTCTGTAGGAGGTCTCTGCGGAGACTAAGGATTAAGCAGGCAGAGAAAACTGATTTTTACAGCTGCCAAAAAAGATTTGAAACTCACTACAGGGTCAGTAGGAGGCTGTTGCTGTCTCTTGCCAGTGCTGTGATGGGCTCATAGACATTGAGTGCCTGGACTGGTTTTGAGAACTTGTCAGTCTTAAGGCAGGAAGAAGTAAGAGCAGGGATGGGAGGATGATGTTACCTGTGCCTTTGTGCCCTGCTTGGAGAGTCTGGCATACAAGATCTATGTGGGTAAATTGAAAATTATTCCAACAATGAGTTCAAAAATACACTTTAAAAGTTAATAGAGCTGTTTGTCTAACCAAAGACTAGACCTGGAGAACTTGCTGAGAGATTTTCAGAGGTGTGCAAGGAATAACACAGGATTCTTTGGTCTATCAGATACATCTCCCAGAAAATTTCCTGTGATGCTGAAGCTAGACATATGCAGAAGTAAAATGCAGATTTTGACATGGTCATTCGTCACCCAACACAAAATACGTGTGTTGGATCACACGTGCCCTGAGAGAGATGTTCCTTCAATGTGGGATTAATTCATGGAGGAAATCTCTTTATGAAATGGGTTGCATATAAAAGAACAGGGTTGATACCTTCAATTCCTTGTCTGTTCTTCTTGGGCTTTGCATACACAGTGTTTATTTAGTGGTTCCTGTCTGCAGTAGATTGATTCAGCATGTTTAATTCCTGAAATCCTGTTCCTATAACATGTGTGCTTCACCATGTTGTGGAAGCCTTGCAAATGTGGAGTGTTTTCCCATCTCTCTTCTTCAGCCTGTCACTTAGAGTCACTCACTTGCTTTGTCATCAATTTTGTTTCCAGATATGAGAACGTATCTCAAGATACACTGTGTGCACTCTCACATATGGATTTGGCTTTTGGATGTCATGGGCATCCTAAAATCAGAGCAGACACGGCCTGCAGAGGACACCTGTAGTTCCTTATTCTGCTCGTATTTGATGTTATTTCTAATTCTGGTTAATTATTTAGTCTGTCTCTTTGAATCAAGGCAAATGGGTTTAGGAAGCTGTGCTAGCTGCTGTAATTTTTCAGAGATGTTAAAGGAAGCAGTAGTTTCCATCTGCCAACTGAACAAACACTGTGATTCTCCTAATCTTTTCATGTTTACTGAGAAATAACTAATTACATCACTCAGTACAAATTAATATTACATCACATCGTTTATCCCTCTGTATTTGAGAATAATGTGTCTTTACAGAAAGAAGGGAATGTGTAATTAAGGATAAGCAAGTACACTGACATGAGTTTGCCTTTGGTTGAATGTTCCTTGTTCGAGGTTTAATGAAACTTGTTTAGTCTAAAATGGGCTGATAAAATAAACTGGGGCTAAATTCATCCTTCAGTTGTATGGTTTTATGGTTACTTGATCCAGCAGGTTAGACTTCAGTGCATAGCTGCTAGCACATGGGCTTGCACCCACCAGTGAGCTTCAGGTGGAGTCCTGTAGAGTCCATCTGACACTCCTAAAATGGTCAGGTTTTTTTTTTTTTTTCTGAAACAAATACTGAAGATCTCCCCATCCATCCAAAGTGGGGCAAACAGACCTAAATGCCAATGCTCAAACTTGATCCCAGCCCCTTCAGAAGAACAGAAAACTGGGGGCTGTCAGGCAGCTTGGCTGAGAACTAATGGCACTTCTTGAATGAGTGATTCCCAGAATCAGGTTTTCCTCTGTCTCTCTGCAATGTGTTTGTCTTCCAGATATGCATCACTATGGGATAAGTTCATGCTTCTGCAGCTCCAAATCCTGGTAGCCTAGTTAGGGCTGCTGAAATGTTGCTGGATGATGCTTTGTGAAGTCTTAATTGGGATCCTGGGGCTTGCCCTCCTGAGCAGTTGTCTGTTTAGTCAGTTGTTCTATCATAACCCACTGACTGAGAAGGGTAATTGGGGAAAAGGAGAGCTGTGGGTTGAAATGGAAACAGATCTATTAAAACATTAACACCTCCTGACGTTTATACCATTCCTAACAAAGTACAGTTGTACTCTGCCCATGCACAGTGGTTGTGAGCTGTGCACTCCCAGCAGTGAATTCACACTCCAGTGAATGCAGGATGTCAAACTCTGTCTAGAAAAAGCACAATGGTAACAGGAGAGGAGGCCTCTGGGGCAGACTGATGGGCAAGACCCTCCTGGGATGGTGGCCAGAGAAGAGACTGTCTCAAATAAACTTTTTAATTTGTATTGCACGTGTGATGTTTATGGCATGGAATGCTTCTGTTGGCCTGCTTGGGCCAGCTGCCCTGGCTTTCACTCCTCTGAGCTTCAGCACCTGGTCAACTCAAAACTGCTGAAGACCTTGATCATGATGCAGACACACATACCATGGCTGGCCATGAGTGAAAACAATGTGTATTACCATGTCCTGTGAGGAGCAGGTCTGAGATTGTTCAGTCTGGAGAAGAGGAGGCTGAGGGGAGACCTTATTGCTCTGTACAAATACCTGAAACGAGGCTGTAGTGCAGTGGGGGTTGGTCTCTTCTCCAAGGTTACTAATGATAGAATGAGTGGAAATAGGCTCAAGCTGCACCAGGGGAATACTAGTGAGGCACTGGAACAGGCTGCCCGGGGAGGTGGTGGAGTCACCATCCCTGGGGGTGTTCAGTAAACACGTGGATGTGGCACTTGGGGCCATGCTTTAATGGTCATGGTAGTGTTGGGTGATGGCTGAACTTGATGATCTTGGAGGTCTTTTCCAACCGTAATGATTCTGTGATTCTACCAACCTCATTCTCACGGAATCAGGTGCTGCAATCTTCTCAAAAAATGCAGCTTTCCTGAAGAGAAAATGGATTCTGTGGTTCTGTCCCAGTGGAACCAGGACAGTGGTGTGGACAGCAGAGCCTCAGGAGGGTTGCAGTGGCTGCACACTTTGATGAGGGTCTGTAAGAGATTGCCAACCCTGTAGAACAACCCATATTTTTGAGAAAACAAACCAGCGTTAACTCCTTTTTCCATATGGGTTTACTTTCTCTATTTCCAATGTGCAAGCTCTGTGGCAAGGAAGGATGGGTCAGCAGCTGAACAAGAATAATCCCCTTCAGCACCAGCCTTGGACCTGGATGTGCCCAGGACCTGCTTTGGGTTTGCACCCACTGTGGTTTCAGTGTGTACGTTCACAGCAGAGGCTGCTCCTAAGAGGAGTGGGGAGTGAGGTTTTGTTTCTGTATTTCAAGGAGATTCTCCAAGGGGAGGAATGAAGATATCTAAAAGAAGGAAATAATCTTCACTCATAAATACAGCAAAAAGAATCAGCCTCATCTAAATGCTATGTGAAGTCCTCTGTGCTGCCAGTGATTCCAGTGATGCCTATTTCATATGTATCTCTTTATTGTTATTGCTTTCTGTTATGTGTTACATTATTTCTGCTGCCATGGCACTTAGAAAACATGGTTTCTCCTCCAGAGTAAATGCACTGAAGCAGAAGCAATTTATGCCCCAAGTGTGAGGAGGCAGGACCACACTCACACCACTGCCGTCACTTGATGAGCAGCGCTCGTGCCATCTCTTTGCAGCCTGAGCATACACCAAGGAGCCTTCTCTACTTGGATGGGGTCACAGTTTAAGATGGACCTGAAAGCATGTAAAAAGTCTCATATATTATCTCAGTGTCTAGAGTATGTCCTCACTTCCTTTTACAGTTTTCTTAGAATTAAGGCTTTTTAGTTGTAGTTGTGAACATCAGTTATCCCACCAGCTTTGTTTAACAGCTTTGATTTAGACCTGTGAGCCTGTTCTCATAACTAATCAAAGCTTTTAATAACATTAGCTATAGGGACGCCCTTGTAACTTTGCTAGAAATTACCCAACATCTGTCAAGAGATTGGTTTTATTAACGTGAACAACGAGAGGATTTATCCAGTCAGTAGCCAGTCACTCTCTAAAGACTCATTTCAGTTTGGATGCCTACTCATTTTTCAAACCCTTAATGTTTGCATGTTTTTCTCTGTCGTTTGTGAATAACTTTACTGCATGTTCTGCACTACAGAAAAATCAAATTGGAGTTCCTCATCATACAGTGCTTGCAATTAAGATGGGAGGACCAGACATAATGAGAGCTGGCAACAGACGGTGGAGGGTTATGTAGAGAGACAGCACAAGATGAGACTAATATTCATTGAGAGGTTTTTTTTTTACAAGTAGTACAATTTGTGTTATGCCAAAATCTAGATTAGGAGCATGTAATTACAACCAGTGATGGGATCAAGTGGGCCAAGTGCATATTGCCATATATATTAACAAGTTATATGGACTGAGTGAAAATCTTGATGCTTCAATTTCAGTAGATCTTTTGTTCATGACTTCAGTGCAGTCTTTATTTACTCTACCACTTTTAAGGAGATGATTGTGTTTGTGCTGGTTTAGTCTGTACTGCTGGGAGGATAGATGCATATTCTGGGGCTCTTCTGGAAGGCTGCTACCTCCTGATTTGGAGATGCAAACATCTCCTAAGCCCAGCAATTGCATCCCATTCATTCCAGAGATTAATTGCCTTAATTCAGTAACAATTGCATCTGGAGTTTGCTCTGTGAACCACCTCTTGGGAGAGATAACCTCACACTTTTTGCCACGTGTTGAGATTTTAAATATCTCATGGGGGGGTCTGTGCATTGGTGTGAGGCCTGAAGTGCCTGAGCTCTGGTTTTGACCGAGCCTTCCAAGTATGATCCTTCAGCACTTAATCCCCATCGAAGGTGTGTTGTGGGAGAGCCTTGGTGGAGCTGTGTGAGCTGCTTGCAGAGGTGAACATGGTAATGTCAGCATCAGGTTTTCACTGCTTTCAGTGGTTTTCAATTCACTTTTTTTTTTAAAATTTCAAATTAAAATTTTTAAGAATTTTTATTTCCTCTGAAGCCCCTACTATTCATAGGTAAAACAAGATCTTGAAAAGTTTTTTCTATTTCTGAATACTCCCCAAAACATGTGGTATGTAGCACTGTGCACAGAAGCACAGCCCTCAACCCACATCTGCTGGAAAACAGTGCAGGCTTTATTCCTTTTCTTTCTGCAGCCACCTTCATGTGTGCCACATAGTCCCAATTCACATAAGGGACTTAGTCTCACCCAAAGTTTCTCAAATCAGGGTAAAATGAGCCTGCAGGAAGGATTTTTTGTTTGCTTTTAATGTTCTCTCCTGCATCAGTTTTGCAGTAAGAATGAAGAAATTAATTCCTGTCCTGCATGCTTGAAATTTTAGCCCTGCTTACACAGCCAGGGTCAGGTTTGGCACAAGCAGTAATTGGATGTCTTAATGGGCACTGCTCAAGATGCACCATGGAGCTCTTCTGGAATAAGCTGCACTGCAATGTATATTTAATATCTTTACCTTTCAGTTAGGTATTGAAAACCATATGTCAAGTTGAAAGGCAAATAAAAACCTTTGTGTAAATATGCCCTAGAGGTAGGTTGATTGAAGTGGGGTTTTTTCTTCATTCCTGGTGTCTTGTGAGAAAAGTCTTTGTTGGTGAGGTGATGCACTGCTGGATTTTATAACAAGGTTCCAACAGAAATTCTAACACAGAAATAAGTGTGGACTGGGTTAGGGTTTTTTTTAGTTTGTTTCAATTCCGCTCACATTTTGTCTTTTAACTGCACACTTTCTTATAAGAGTTTTATATAAAGATTCTTGACCAATTGAGGTTAGCTTTTAGGAATCTCTTTGCTAATGCCCAGCATCTTTCTTACCTTTGTCACCAGTGGGTTAAGTGGTGGTGGCAAATTCCCACCTTCTTCCATACACCTTGAATTTCAGTGTGCTCTTTAAATATGGTTTATTTTCAAATATTGTCTTTTTTAGTATTTTGATAGGACCTAGATGCTCTGGTAATGGGCACACTCAAATTGAGAGCTGTGGTCAGTAAGGACAGAAGAGTAGAGGGATCTTGTCAGTGTCGCCTACACTGCTCTGGGAGATGGTCTCCTATGAACCAGAGAGGTGTCAGGCCCCCCAAGTGAAAATGGAAGGAAAAAGGAAACAGATCTTCAGCTATGGACATTTTGTGCTTACATGTTTGCTAAGGAGCTGCAGCAGCATAAAGAAATTCAGATGCTAAATCTAATGCTGTAGACAGGTCTCTGAGTTAAAGTCATCCAGTCTTCCCAGAATCACAAAAACCTCCCTAAAAATAGTGAGATTATGTAAAAATTTCAGTTGAGTTCTTGGTTTTGATTTGTTAGGGTGTACCTGAGCTACACAAACTGTTCCCTGTAACCCTGAAGGCTAACAGATACCAAAATAAAACAAAATAAAAATGAAAGCTGAGCCACAACATTGCTCACATCTTTACAAGGTCAGACTTCAAAAATCAAAAAAACCCACACAAATACCCAAAGACAAACTTATGAGGCTTGGCAATATCATTACTGTGAGTACAGGAGAAGCAGGGAGTGAAGTCTAGAAATTGATGATAACTTAGGTTGTCTGGACTAAAATGTGCAAAAAGAAAACCAAGGGCATTACTAATGGTAGGAAAATGAGTCCCTCACAAATTCTTTCATTTTTTTCCCCCCTAAAATATATAGTTTAACGTGCCATTTGGAACTTAGGAAAGAAAACTTATTTTATTTGTGAAGATATATTCCTTCCAACTTGACAGTGCCCTTTTCAATAATTCAATGAGATCGGTGAGCAGAAAAAAGGAGCTGTAGTGAGTCAACTTTGCAGCTCTGCAGTAAGCGAGTGGCACTGCAGCCTCAACACGGATAATAAAAGGGAGAAAGAAAGAGCAGGGGAAGACTGAAAATGAATAAACTTGCCGAAACATTCCTTAGTGACACCCTGATGGAGCAAAAAGACTTATCTCTTTCTCCTTTTGCATGAGGAAATTATGCCTTGAAAGCAGCTGTAAAAGAATTTCATCATGTAGAGCATTATATTTGCCTCTTGGATTTACTTTAATTTTTCTTTTGCAAGTTTTCCTGTGGGAAAAATAGGCATCAAACTTCATTTGACCCATGTTCTGCTTGTTTTTTTTTTCTGTGCTAAAAGTGTCTTTTCTGCTGTCTTCTTCAGAGAACAAGGGAAGGGAAACCAGCACGTGACCTCAGTTGTTGGTATGAAATGTGACAGGCTAAGGAATGGTACTAAACCAAGAAACTCCCTCTTTTCTTCTTCCAGGCACCAGGAAAATCTCACATCTTCATGCAAAGCATGCATTTTAGGATTATCTCTAATTGGGATGTACTGAACTGCAGGGTTTTAACCGCAGACTCACACAATTCACTAAACTGATCAAAGGGGAGCTTTTCACCAGCAAATCCCTGTCTCCTGGGTCCATCTCTAATCACACACAGAAAGAGGGTGGAAAAACTAAGAAGCTACTTCTCTCCTCTCACCCAGCATGGATCAGCGTGGGAACTTGAACTTGGTTCCCTAGCAGCTGACAAAAGTAAGAACTTTGCCCCGAATCTTGGATTTGGGGAAAATCCTCTGGTTTGCTGTCGTGTCCTGCTCCGGGACAGGCTTATAGGGCTGTCAGATTTTGACTGATCCTCTAAGTCCTGCTGACGTGGAAATATTTTTGGTTAATGCTGGAGCTTCCCAGTCTAAATATTTAATAGCTCTCCTGCTGATGCTTCACATCAGAGCGGGGACTGCAGAAGATTCCCTGATCATAAAGTGACACAGGTGAGAAAAGTGCTGTTATGTGACAGAGCACATGTTCCTCTGGCTCACTCTGTGGTGGGGGACATGCTTTCCAGTGAGCATATCAGCATTAATTGCACACAAACAGAACCTGGAAGGACTTGAACAGGCTCAGCCAAGGCAATGGGTTGTCACACAAGTGACTGAAATCTGCATGGCAGTTAGGGATGCCCTCAGCATTTTGTTTTGAGGAAGGCCCTCACATGCTTTGCACCCAATCCTAACTCCAGGACATGGCAGTATGAGCAGGAGACACATGGGGGCTAAAGTCATTTGGAGTAAGGAACTGATGGAAGCAGAAATTTGGAGTAATGTCTCCAAATGAGTTCAGATTTTTCCCTTCACCTCATGCTGAGGTCAGTGATCTGCTAGAAAGGGTGCCTGGAGTAGAGCACGCTGACACTATCAGAGGTATAAAATGAGTTTTCTGGGAATGGTCACAGGTATTTTCTTTAAAGCAGAATGGAGAATGTTGAGAGTGGTGTTGACAGTATGCTCACGGGGATAAAGGACCATGTCCCACCCTATTTGCCTGGCATAATGTAAAGCATTACTTTAGCAGGGATTAGAACAACCCAAGGGATTTCACAGGATAGAAAGACCCACCTTGAAGGAATAAGCCAATATTTAAGTAATGAGGGTAAGCACAAAGCTTATGCAAGCTGTACTCTGTTACAGTCCTGTGGCAGTGCTCTCATACCTTCTTCTAAGAGAGTGGATGTAAATGAGTGTCACGGGCATTGCGCAGCCCTTGCTGGACTAGATCCACCTTCTCAATGAATATCTTGTATATTTGGCATCAGAAAACCTGTTGAGAGGGCAGAGAGGGAGAAGAGGGGGATCGTCAGCTGGTATAAAGCAAAACAAATCCATTAACATCAATGGCATGCTGCTGGGGCCAGCTGAGGCACTTGCTCATGTGGCTTTTCTCTGCAGAGCTACAGAGGGTCGGTTGGCTGGAGCTGGCAGGAGATGGAAATAGCTGTGATGTCATGTGAATGAGCCAGGGTCTTGCCTCTGTGCAGTAGGACACTGCATGGGTGGGCACAGTGGTCCCAGTGCACCCAGGAAGCACTTGAATCACTGATTGTGGGTGGTCAGAAGGGTGAATCAGGTGAAGAATCTCTCTGTATGTTCTCTTTCTTATGCTTTTTATGCAAAAGTGTGTTACAAGCTGGGGGCATTTTGCCAGACTGCCCTTTGGTCTGACCCAGCGTGATGGGTCTTCTCTTCTTAAACACAAGCAGGTTGTTGAGCAGGTCTGTAATTTCCACGGTAGATGGACAAGAGGGAGGACACTGAACCCTTTTTGTCTCTCCTCCTTTGCTTCATTTAACTTCTCTTGCTGTGTGTAAGCAGTATAGTGCTCTGCTTGCAGGTCACATACACATCAGGGTGGTCCCCATCAGTGCTTTTCAGTGGATGGGCAAGAGGGCAAACCCTTTGGGGAGTTACTCATTGCATGCAGCATTTGGAGATACACTTGAAAACCAAAGGACTTGAAGTTTGCAGAGTATTAGTTTCTTGATGAATATGTTTGTGCAGTTAAACAATTAGAAATGCAGGCTGAGATTTTCATGGCTGACAAGTGGTGACATCTCATGGGGCTGGTTCCAAGCCTAGTCGTGGTCTCCTGGCCCACAGGGTGGTGTCAGGAGCCCTATGCTAGGCATGATGAGCTGGGCTGGCAGCCACCAGCATATCTGATGCGAAAATATTGAGAATTAGTAGAGAAGTTTAAAGATGGGGTTGCTTGTTAATGCCCACTCGGAGCAGAGTTTCTTGTTTGTCCCTGATTTTCAGCTTTGCAGCCCCTGCTGAAACACAAGTGGGTCTGTGCTGGCAGCATGGGGTGCATTGGCCTCAGCAGGTAGAATTGAAAGGATGTCCATGCTGCAGAACTACCCAGCATGTTGGAACCTTAGAGAAAATGTCAGTACCTGAAGCAATCTGCCTTGTGCCTGGTGCTTTTCCTTGCTGCTCTCCACATTCTCCTACGTGTTGCCTGCAGGGCTGATCTGGGAGGAGCGTTGCCAGCCCAGGGAAGGGGACTCCCTGATCCAGCTCCAGCCACAGGCAGCGCTGAGACTTTGCCTGCAGCAGACTGGGATGGCTCCTGGGCAAGTGCTGGATGCTCCATGCAGCTCCTCCTTCCCCATTTCCCCAATGGGTGCTCCAGGCATCTGCCCTCTTCTCATGTTTTATGCCACTTGGAATCAGCTGTATAAAAGGACAAGATAGTTCGAAAGCAGCAGCTTTAGCAATTCAGAGCTTCAGAATTGAGCTTTTTCTCCTGCAAAACAATTTTTCTAGCTCAGAACTAGCTCAGGTATCTCTGCAGTTGCTCTGCTGGTGATACACAGGAGGGATGGAGTTCAGCCAGCTCTTGTTTAGCTGGCCTGACTCTGCAAAGAGAATGGGAGTAAAAATTGTCAAATCTTGATTTTTAATCCCCCCACACCCTGGAGATGTTATTCAGGATGCAAACAATGAGTAGGTTCATGGAATAAGAAGGTGCTTTTACAGATGCTTTTTAAAGAGCCACACTTGAAGTGGTTTGTTTAGATTTTAAAATGTCAAGTCAGTCCTACTGGTTAATTGAGATTTAAATATTAAATAGGTTCCCAAAGAGGTACAGACTGTGCAGTGCCATGTCTGATATTAAACCTGCCACTCAGCTACCTGCCTTCTTCCGTTTCAATGGCTCAAAAT
The DNA here is from genome assembly GCF_000691845.1 of Merops nubicus. Taxonomy (NCBI): domain Eukaryota; kingdom Metazoa; phylum Chordata; class Aves; order Coraciiformes; family Meropidae; genus Merops; species Merops nubicus. Next base: position 64,515 of record NW_008603525.1, on the reverse strand, counting down.
GAAGCACGTGTAAAATTTGGAAGGGGTGCACTGAAGGCTTGCCTGCATTCCCTCAACCTCTCTCTTTAAGTACTTAATTATTTTTGTTGCCTTCTTTTTTTAACCGCTCTGTGTCTGATGTGGGTAATTTTTCATTGTATTGTGCTTCCAAATTGACATTTATAAATTACACAGTGGCATAGCATCCCAGAGAGCACCACTGTGGTACAATTAGAAATGTAATTGCCCAGAGTCACCTGGGAGGCAGCTGGGATGGGGAAGACACTGCAGGTATTAGAGGTGGGGATGATATGGGTGACACTGACATGCAGAAGACTTGCCCAGATGATCCCCTTAGGATTGCACTCACCAGTTTGGCCTGGGGAGGGAGGGTGGAAAAGACATTAGAGACCTGAGAGCAGTTTTTCCCTGAACTCAGTGAGATTTTCTCTTTGACTTCACCCTGACCATCACATTGATTTTTAATGAAGAAATCTTCGATGTCTTATGCTAGGTGTGGAGCAAACATTGGAAAGAGCATTAATTTCACTCCTCCTGCAAGCTGAAACCTATTACTTGGGCAAATTCTCAAAGGAGACAGGTTTATGGGTCCCCGAAGACCCACACTACCACCTCATCCCCTCTCAGGTGGGATGATCTCCCAGATAATGTCACAAAGGGCTGAGCTTTCCCGGTTGTACTGGATCAGATCTGAACTTGGCAGGGGAAACCATATGCTCCTTAAGCTCACTGGAGTTTTGTTTACTTCTGCTTTTATCACACAGGTTGGCTTGTAGCCTCTTTTCAGATGTGATTATCATCCTAATTGGCCCTAATGAGAACTACACATGCAGAGGAAAGGGGATAATGTGTATTCCTCCCCCTAGTCTTATCTCTAAATTACAAGTACTAGGAAAAAAAGATGTGTCTCTCTCTCTATATCTCTTCTGAATCGCTGTTGCTCCCATTGTGACCTTCAGCCCCTGAATGTGTTTTAACACCAGATGTTTTTAGCTTCTTTAGACACACAAGGCTGAAAAAAAGAATTTTTGGGGATATTAGGATATTTCCCTCCCTGAATTGGAGTTAAGACTAAAGAGGCGACTCCAGAGGCATGAAGCTTCTTGTTTGTGACCGCTCCAGGTCTCTCTTGTGCTGCTCTGCCCTGCCCCGGGACCAGCAAACCTCCCGTGTGAAGCCGCCCGGGCGTTTGCAGCTCCCTGGCAGAGCTGCTGTTGGGAGGGATCGGGCTGGGTCTGTGCTCCTGGGCTTTGCAGCCTGTGACGGGGTGGAATCTATCGAATTTGTTTGTGGCTGGGCAAACACTGCCTCGTGACAGCGTGCCAGGGACTGCTGGCACCGGCTGCGGTTGAGCCAGTGACCTCCTGGGCAGAGGGGCCCTCCGCAGTTTTATGATTAACATTTTAATGGCATGCTATCAGGGAACATTTTTTTTTCCCCCAGGAACAAATACCCGGAAAAACCCACGTCCTAACTGCTTCTCTGGTTGGGGTTGTCACTGCACGTTTGCTAGGTGTGCTGGAGGCTGTCCAGGCTTGGCTGAGGAAGAAGAGGTTTCCTTGGAGCTTGCTGAGGTCTTATCACTCAGAAGGGAAAAAAGTGGTTGCATGAGTGTACCCCCTCTGTTTTCTGCTTAACTAGATAAATGAGACTCTGGACCACTTATTAGTTCAGGCTGTTGTTTTACTGGGTGATATGTGGAGGTTGCATCCCATTTTTGGGTTGGAATTGACAGGGCAGTGCACAGCCTGGGCTTTGCTTGAGCTGTCAGAACAGACCTTGAGCTACCATGCTATGCTAGGGAGAAACTGGGTGCCATCCTTCATATTTACATGCTGTCTTGGGAGCAGGGGTCTGCTCTAGGCATAGGTCACATGGAGCAGGAGCCAGAGACCATCCCTAGCACCACCATTTACCCTGTGTGTGCCAAGGGGTGTGAAAATGAACTTGTGTCCTAGGGGACACAAGTAGACCTCCAAAAGGCAGCAGATACCTCCTTAAACCACCTTCCTGCTAACAGCAGGAGCAGCAAATGGGTTCCTGCCTTTCCTCAGGGCAGCAAAATTCATTCTGGCTTATGTTGCTGAGAAGCTTTGAATTGACTGGGTCCTTAGCTGATGTGACTCAGCATACCATAAATTAGTATAGTTCCATCAGCACAGTACCTCAGGTAAGTACTAGGACAGGACCTGGCCCACAGATAACATAGAAATAATATAGAAAGCTGGGGATTAATAAATTCAGAATATAGATGTAGTCATGGTAGTAGTAATAATAGTAATATTTTCCTTAGTGGGAGAAAAATAGACCTTTCATGGTTGTTGTGCCTGGAGCTATTAAATATGGATGAGACAGATGAAATGCTGCTTCTCCTATTACACAGAAATGAATAAACAGTAATTCTCAATCACTATATGTATCTCAGGCTAAAAAAAAAATCCACAAAAACAGGTTAAATATGAACACCTGCTAACATTTGTGTATGATAAATGCTACTCTGAGCCTTTTGTCAACAAAGAGAAAAGATTTCCTTCCTTATAAAGACTCTGATGGCACACTCTGAGTGTGTTTACACTGCAAAAGTCAGGAAAACAGGTTCACTGTCAGACATGGGGTCCAATAAACAAGTTTACTTAACTGTTGGACTTGCTGGATTGATGATTTTGCTGGTTTGCTGCAGATTTTGTAGCATGTGATGTAGAAAGCAAGAAACACTTCTGAAATATAAATTTTCATAGCAAGATGGGAGGGAATGATGCCAGCTGCTTAGCAAATCTCTTTTCCAGGGAAGAACTCAGCTTTAGGCCTTGTCGTGGATGATGTGTGTGTGGGGACAGCAGTCTGTGAGCCAGGAGGAGTGGAGGGCTGGGATGCAAACAGGCTGTAGCTGCAGTGTGATCTGGCAGCATGTGAATATGGTCTTCCAGTTCAGTAATGGGTGTTGGACTGGGGTTTGTCTGCTTTATGCCTTCCCTGCCCTAGCTCCCATGAATTTCATACATGTTACAGCACTGCCGAATCCTGTAAGGATAAATCTATGAGAAATTTGGAGTGTTTGGGCTATTCTGGATGGAGAGATGCGAAGGAAAATTGTTGCATGCCATTTAAGGTGCTGTTACAAAGTCTTGGGATGTGAGCTTTAGTCTAATTAGCAGTTGCTATCTTCTAGTCCCTCAAGGGAGAAGCAACTGTTATCTGCAGTGACAATAAAGGCCCATCACATGATTCACTTAAGCAAGAATAAAGGAAGACAAGGGCTATATTTATTCCAGAGAGATCAGTCCAAGAAAATCACAAAGGCTGGTTCCTCGATGGGTATGAGATACACCTTTCATAGCTGTGGTTCCCCTGGATATCTCATAATTCTCTGCTGCTTTAACCCCTCTGAAATCTGAGGTTGTATTTGCTGCAAATGTCCTGACTGGCTTATTTAGCTTAAAATGCTCTTGTTGGAATTGTACAGTGTTTTACATGCACTCTTCCTTACTTTTTGCTGTGGGTTAACCCTGAAGAAGTCCCCTTTTGTGATGGGCTTGACTTTCCATGTGTTTTGCATGCTCATTTTTTCCCACGAGCTGCTGTTGGCTGCTGCTGGCTCCACTACATCGACTATAAAATAACATCTGTATTGGGTCAGACCAAAAATGCAGCTCATCGAGTGCCCTGACCCCACAGCCAATGCCAGAAGTATGGGGAGGAAAATACAGATCAGCATTTAATAATAATTATTCTAATAGTGCAAGTACTCCCTGGCATTCAGTGAGATGTGCAGGCATTTAATGAGGCACAAATAGTGTCTTTAGTGGCCTGGGATTACTTTTATCACCAGAGTTTTTCTAATTTTCTGAATCCTTGTTAATATCCACTGTCCTATGGAAAGAAGCTGGATGATGTATTGAAATAGGTCCTTGCTACCCACATGTTCTGTCAACTCATCCTTGCATTGGAAGGGACAGTGATCACCTTCCCTGCCCCACTCAGATATTTATTCTGTCCCTTTCAGCTGCCCCTTCCAGGCTGAAAGGTCCCACTTGATTCAGTAAATCCACACGATGGAACTGTTTCACAGTTTTGATCATCCCTGTCACCCTCCCTGGTTCTGCCATGTCCTGCAGACAAGGATGTCAACAGCACAAAGTATTCAGGGTGTGGCAAACTGCTTTTTCAGTGATCCCTAATGCTGGAAATTAAATGGATTTACCATTTATTCCTTGCTGTTTGCTGTCTTTAACCAGTTCTTTATCCATGCAAGAAAATTCTCTGATCCTCTAATGGCTCATTTGCTCAGAGATCCTGTGTTGAGGCACCCTATTGAAATCTAAGTAAAGTACATCAACAGGATTTTCTCATCTCCATATGTGTTGACCCCTCCAGAGTTCTCCAGTATATTTATAAGGCCTTGCTTCCCTTTGCAAAAGCTGTATTAGCTTTTTCTCAGCTTCCATATTCTTCCAGTTCATTAATTCTCTTTTGCCAGAGGGATATTCTTCACTATAATTCTTGCTGACCTGCTGATGTCAGGTTTACTAAACTGGAGTTGTATTTCATTTCTGATGGTTCCTTTGAATGTCTTTTTAAAAACTGTGTCATTTAAGCTGCCTTCTAATTTTTCAATACCCATGAAGCTTTAAGGGAAACTCTTCAGCCTGTGTTTAGAGCTTCATTAGTTTCACGTCTAAATTTCCTAAAATGGTTGTGTCAGTCCAGTCTATAACCCCTTCTACCAACCTTGTATAGAAGGTTACCAGTGTAAGAACCTCCCTGAGCCTCTCTGCAGTGAGCATGAATGCCAAAAAAGTGATTTTTCTTTTGCTATAGCCATGTGGGTTTATTCATGCTGCTTCTATACTTGGTTGCTTCCTGGCCCCTCAGTGATCTGGCACGCGTCTCGCTTCTGATACAGTTGTGGATGGAGTCATGCACCTCACTTACAAGAGAGAAGCAACAATACACCTTAATGATATAAAACAGTGAGTTAACAAAGCTCAGTGGTAAACGTGGCAGTGGTTTAACAAGACTTGATGGCATGGTATACTTGAGGGATAGGGTCAGACAAAACGGTCAGAGAGACCCTTCCATTGAGTCCTGAGGCTCAGAAAGGACTCCTCGCTTTCTAAATTCCTTCTCAGAGAGAAGTCTAGGTGTCGCTAGATCTGATCCTAGCCCCAGACTTGGTCAGTGCTTTATGTCTAAAGAATGATATAAACATAATTGATCCTTTATATCACTTAGGTAAGATTTCAAAGTTCAGCGTGCTATTAATCCCTTAGACGAATCAGTTGCAGCAAGACATCACTCAACATCGAGGAGTAACCTCGAGAGGTGCCCCTGCCAGGCAGGACTGCCCAGCAGGCCCTGGGCTGTCCATTATTTATGAAGTAGGACTGACTTATAGTCGTATTTTCACACCAGGGAGATATCTCAGTCGCTATTCCAGATGGCCCTTGGCTACCATGTTGTCGTCCATCCCCCAAAGCCCGGAGCAAGCTGGGTGCAGCCCTCGTGGCCCTCACTGGTGGTTATGGCTTAAGCTGGGCAGAGGTGTGGGGAGCACGCTGACACAGATGTCAACAAAATACTCTTTACTGAATTTCCTGCCTGGTGCAACTTGGTTTTCAGATGCTTTTGCCTGCCTTTTGAAGTTTTTATGTTTTACCCACTAGAACTTAAAAATCAGTTTTTGTTTCTTCTGGGCACATAAGTTCTGATTTTGAGGATGCTGTCTTACTTACAGTTTCTCTTCCTAGCTGCTTGGCCCAACAGACTTCTCTGTTTCTAGAGTTTCCTTACATGGGATATATATTTGTTCTGAGTTTCAAGTGTCGATGTTTTAGAACAGTCCTTATGCCTCCTACAAGTCTTAACTTTCCTGTTTCTGTATCTTAGGACCTTCTCACTTCTTGTTTAACAAATATCCTTATTTTTGTAGTTCTTCTTTCAAAATTAAGCATGGCACTGAAGATTTAGCACAGTGTAAGAGGTTATACCTCCTTTTCTAAGTATTTCTATTTTGTCTCATGTATATCCTACTATAGGTTGAGAGTGTTTTGCTATGGGGAATGAAGGGGATTCTTGCAGACTCCTTTTGCTGATCACTTCTAGCACCACTTTCTAGTCCTGGTTTAGAAAACATTCAGAGTATTTGTGATTAAACCCCATTATGTGACATAGGGAAAGCAGTTGGTTACTTAAGAAACTTAATGTGTTTTACTAGAGAGTTATGGGAAGAAATTATCGAGCAACAAATGTAAAATGAGCAAAGAAGAGTGGCTTTCTCATAACCTGTACTCAGGAGAGCTCAGCTCTGTGGAACACTGAAATCTAAAGTGTAAATGGGTTGAAGAAAATTAATTACACAGATTAGTAGAGGATAGGCAGCTTAGACATGGTGGATCAATGCAACTGTCACTAGAATAGAGATCTCTTTTCTGTATTACTGACTGTTGAAGGAGATAAACAGGTTGGGGGGAAGTCTTACTCTGCAGGAGCCCCATTTCTTCCACTTTTTCTTTAAATAACTGTTAATGGCCAAAGAAAGGATGCTGGAGTGGGGACACCCTGTGGCTTAATCCCACTGAGCATTTTTTACCATCTTCATGTCTTCCTGTAAACAGATAAAAAGGATACATTTCATGATCAAGTTATGTGAGTTTACATTTCAGGATCCTCAAGTCTTCATTCACTTGGAATGAGTTCTTTTTCACTTAGAAATGGAAGTATCTCGATGTGGAAAGGGCTTTGTTGCAAAGGGAGCATAAAATTTGTAATCAAATTAGGGTTTTAGTTATAGCAGAAAGCAAAACTGTTTTCCCCAAGGAGGTCTCATGTTTTTTCTGCTATTCCACCAGTTTCACATACATCCTTTCGATTTGTCATGTTTCAAGGGACTCAAAGCTTATTTTTTCTTCATAGTGAACCTCCCTGTCTGATCATGGTGGGGAGAGACACCATCTCATTTTGATCTATCCCTAAAAGAACTCCAGGGATTGACTTGTGCACTTGCTGTCAGGATTAAGTGCCCAACTCTTCCTCCCCTCCGAGCCCTTTCAATAATAATAAACAGAGGCTCCTCAGGAGGCCAAATTTCTGGAATCTTTCTAGCTTTTTTACTTGAATCAACTTTTAGCATGTTTTGAATACTCTGCAGCCCATCTCTTCTCTGAGCTGGTGTACCAGCCACAGCACATCTGTACCACATGCAACTTGTGGCAGCTTTTACCAGCTCCACCAGGCTCAGCTTAGCTTCTCAGCTCACTGCCGGTGACCTGCTGCTTGCAGGATTTTGAGGAACTGGTTCTCAGATGACTTTTACAGTGCATTGGGAGAGAGATTCCTCAGTCCTGCCAGCTCCTTGTCACTCTGCCAGTGTTCTCATGCAACCCTTCTCAGGAACTTTCATCTCTGGGGTGTCACCTGGGAGGGTAATATACGGCTTCCTTTTTAGTCATGTTTGAAATGTGCAACAGCTTCCAGAGAAACACAGAGATTACTGCTGTTAGGTTTGAAAAGCTGTGTTCTCTCCCCACCCTCATCCATCTCGTCAGGTGTGTCATGGTATTGCTCAGACCTGTTGTCCACAGTCTGAGCTGGTTTATCTGGATCCACATAAAGACTGAGAAGCCTGGTAGTGGTGATTGTCCATGTATATGTAGCAGGTTACCCTGAGATGGAAATGAGTTCTGGGAAATTTCATTTTTTAAAAATAGGTAGAGCACATGGCAGTCATCTCCTAGGAAACTCCTCATTGTATTATAAGACTATAATGTGCTATGATTACATTTCAGATAAAGGGAATCAGTGTTGCTGTCAGGTTGTTTCTGCTGAAGTTTTCCAACACAGAAGGTCTTCCCTATGCAGCAGGTGACTTTGGTTAGTGTTTGTGAGCTGGTTGGGGTACTGAGATGATTCCTCCTGCCCTGTTGCTCACTGGAGAACAGCAGGTGAAGGCTGAGACATGAGCAGCCCAGCACTGGCATGTGTTTGTGCTGCATGCTGAAGCTGTGGGTGGTCAGAGTGTATCATGGTTCTGGTGAGTCAGGTGAAGCTCACTAACAGCAGCTTGCCTAGGCAGGTCTGGAGATCTTCAGTCTCCATCTCCTTACCAGCAGTGCTGGTAAATAGATTAGTGATTGGTTTTTTTGTGAAGACTAAGGTGGTTGCTATTAAGCCAGGAATCTCAGTCCTTTTTAGGGACAACATGACAGAGATATCAATGTCTGTCTCACTGCTGAGGGCTTCCATGGACCGTCTCAATGACTGATGACTTCCCTGGACCAGACTCAACTCTTTGGGTGAGGAGCTTTGTCCTTCTTTTGGATGAAATGCAGGAAAAACCAGCACCTTTTCCCTGCTGTGATTATTCTAATGAGCTCGGCTGTTTTGGTGCAGGCCTGCCGTGCTGGAGGGACTCCTTTTCCCATGCTGCTGTCTTCTGTCATCATGAAGGCAAGGCAGCAGAAGGCAGGGATGGCTCCCATCTTCAGGGGACTGCACTGCTGCATGTCTCACTGACCTTTTCTGCTGTCAAAAGCCAGGATAAACTCAGAGGACCTCTGTTGCCTTTATGCTCCCTGCTTTACCTGGGTCAATGCTTAGCCCGGGCATGGCTTGGATGGAAGCTGGTGCAGCTTCTGGTTCCTTATATCTCCTGGGAAACTTCCTTTTGGCCAGTTCCAGTATAACCCCGTGACATGAAAAAATGTTCCTTCAGACCAGTGTGGAGGCTCATGACAATAAGTTTATGGGAGAAAAACTGTGCTGGTTCTGCTTCTGTTTTGTGAGTAGCCTCAGTAGTCTCAGCACAGCACTGTAAACATGGAGCCATGGAGAAATTCCTCATCAACAGCAGCTGAAAGGAAAACCCTTTTTGCACTGAAATTTGAGTGGGAATGACTGAGGCTTGCACACGTGGAATGTGTGTGGTAATACTTTTTTTGCAGAGCTATCTGTGAGTTTCAGAAATGCCTACTAACTTCTGTATACAGTTATGCTGAAATAATCTTTGCCCAAATGTTCATTTTCAAGCTTGCTGGTTACTAGGCAAACCAGTTTGCTGAGATTTCCTCATGTATTTCAGCTCAGACATGAAACTGCATGGGCTTGCACACGTGGAATGTGTGTGGTAATACTTTTTTTGCAGAGCTATCTGTGAGTTTCAGAAATGCCTACTAACTTCTGTATACAGTTATGCTGAAATAATCTTTGCCCAAATGTTCATTTTCAAGCTTGCTGGTTACTAGGCAAACCAGTTTGCTGAGATTTCCTCATGTATTTCAGCTCAGACATGAAACTGCATGTGGATACATGAGTGAAGAGGCTGTTGCAAACACTCTTCTGGTGTTTTAAGAGGTGACCATTGGAACTAAGGCTGCAGATGGAGCACTGGATATCCTGCAGTGTCTTTTCCTACAGAACTCAGTGCTGGGCTGTGAAGCAATTTGTATTCCATTGTACTGAATTATGACTGTTTATTTTTTTTTAATTCTAAGCTACAACTTGAAGTGGGCAAGGATACAAAAGACACATCTTTTTCAGTCCAAATATTTTAAACAGATATGCAGGATTGGCTGGAAGGGTCAGTACAGGATGAGGACAAGTCAGAGTTTCATAGAGGCCCAGAGGGGCTCTTAGTGGGAACTGTTCAGCTGTGTTTGTGACAGTTCTGAACCCTGTGGCCTCCTCTTTTGGTGGCTGCTCATCACGTTCGTGGGCAGTGCTTCCTGTCTGGGGGCTGTGGATTTGGTCTAAAAGATTAAACTGGAAAAGGCAGATCCTAGGAGATGTGTGCTGTTTTTGTGGTCTTATCAATCTAAATTTGTCCTTAGAATAGGAAGGAACCATGCTGTGATTGTAGGTGTAAAAGCCTCACAAGTCCTAATCCTACTTTAGTTTTGAATATATGGTTATTCTCCATACTCAGGTCCTATGAGTAGGAGAGATTTGTCTGCTTTAGCCTTCAAAGTGCACATCTTCATCTCTCTCCCTAGGCTTCCCTTGCTCTCAAGATCTCAAGAGAGTTGTCTAAGGTGGGATTTATCTCACCAGTGTTAGTGAGTTACCCCAGTGCTGCTGTATTGGCCTTCCCTTGGCTATAAGAGGAACCATGGGGGAATAGCTTAGGTATTAACAATACCCCTGTAGATGTGGTGAGAGGACTTTCTTTAAGGGCAGTCACACTGGTTTCTTTTGAAGCAAGACCAGCTCCTAAGGCTGGAAGTCATCTAACTTAATTGCAGCTTCCTGACAGTCATTTTGGCACTAATGTCTGGACCTCTTAGACAGTCTCTTTGACCAAAGTCAGGCAGCAAATGGAGCAGGGGATTTTGGTTGACAGTGTAAGGATTCCCACAGAGTCAGTGCACTGCCCTCAATATATTTTTTGTATGGGATGTAATCACCTGTTGGAGATGCTTCTCTGGGTACAAAAGGGATGTGCACTTTTAGATTATGCAAAGTTCCCAAGTTTTAAAAAAAAATTAAGAAGAAACAGTCCATATGCTTCCTGTTACTTGAGTCCTTCATCTGAAGGCCCATGGAAGACAGGGTTGTTGTTTGTATTATTTGACCTATGATATTCAATTGTCTGCTTATGATCACTGAGGAAGGCCACCAGAACTGATACTTTGGCTTCTTTTGTAGAGATAAATGCTACCTGAAGGAATGAGGTGCTGTGCAGACTTTTTCAGCTTGGGTTTGTGAAGGTCCAGGCAGCTCTAGGCAAAACTCTTGGATAAATGGGAGCTTCCCATGGTTTAGACACAATTGCAAAGTCATTTGATCTTTAAGCAGTTGCTAGTTTCATCTTAATTAAAGACCTTCTCTTTAGAATGAACATAGGAATTGTTGCAAGCAAAGCTGTAGTCTCTGCACTATCTTTGCTTTGCTTCAGAAGATGTAATGTCTTCTGGTTGTTCATCGATTGATCCAGTCACTTGGAAGGTGTCATGGTGTGCCAGATCTTTTCTCAAGTTTCTGTGTGGAGAAAGAAGAAACCTGCTTTTTCAAATTGGTGTAATCTGCTTTATATGACAAGATCTCCAGAAATCAGATGTGTTGTGATAGACCCTGCATATATCAGTGTCAGAATAGGGAAATGCTTTGAAAAAAAAAAAAAAAATTATGGAGATCACTTACCCCTCAAGAAAGGTTTGAGGTCATTATTAGAAGAAAAGGTTATTTCCTTGTGTGATTGCTGCCATCAGATAAACGCTGGGAGACAATGAGTTCCTTTTGTCTTGTAAGATGAAAGTGGAATAAAGGTGCTTAAGTATTCACTTTGGGAAAAAAAGTTGATCACCGGTGAAGAAAATCATCTGCTTAACAGCTTGCTTGTGAAGTGTGTAATGGAAGGAGGAACTCAATAGAGAAAGCTGTATGTTTTGCTTCTGATTCTGGAGAGCTTTCCTGTGATTGCCACCGAGGATGTAATGTAGATGTGATAGGCCTTTAAAGACAACACTTCCCTTTCTAACAGGGGTCAGGATTAATCAGAAAGGAGAAAACTCGTCAGGGAAGAAGAGGACAGTAATAACAAACATGTCTGGAGGTCTGCACTGGGCCAGTTTCCCTTTTTAGCATCCATGCATCACTGTCTCAGAACAGACTGCATAACGTCCTATTAAATTAGCATACACCAGGCAGCTAAAACAAATTAGTTCATCTCGGAAAGGGAAGAGATTCTGCAGAAACTTTTCTTTGTCTTAATTTCTGTGCTTTACATGGTTTATTCATCTTTGAACCTGAGTTTTATGGCACTGAAGCCCATAGCCCTCGCTCTGCTCTGCATGTAATGGCTTTCCTTGCCTGGGAGCCTCCTTGGCCATGTGCTTTGGTGCCTTCATCCTGCTGGTGTATGAGCTGGTGTGCCCCAAGCACTGTGGGATTTCCCATCCTCGGGGCTGCAACACAGATCTCAAACCTGGTGTTTCCCTGCTGGCTCCCAAAGTGGGAGCTGAGCTGGCTCCGTGGTGGTGGGCAGGGACAAGTGCTCAGGGTGCTGATGCCTCACAATGTCATGTTTGAAAGAAGGGAAGAGTTTCTCAGTGACAAGGGGTGCTGGTGGTGTTCCATGCTCTGCTGTGAACTTGAGATCCATCCTGAAGTAAAGTAATTTCAACTACAGAATGGTTTGAATGGTCTCAAGCAATTTTTTTTGGAGTGACATTGATTGTTGCCCATTAGAGGTGGTTGTGTTCTAGTGCAGGTGGTCCAGGATGAGAGGCTGGAGTGTGAAGGAAACCACCTTGCCTATATAGTAGTAGTTTCATGTGCAATTTTAAATTCTATGAAGCTGGAAAATACTGTCTCCTCTAAGTAACCCTCCTTTAAGCACCTGACATGGATTTGAATTTTTTTGGTGGTGTTTTAAGTTTTTTCTGGTGTTGGGTGTTTTGTTTTATTTTGGTTTGTGTGTATTTTTTTCCCCTGAGAGTAGAAAATATTGAGTAGCTAAAACAGAAGTAATGATAAGCCTCAAATTGGCATTAAACTTCTTGCAGCTGACTCTGGTGACAAAGCTGTCAAAACACTAAGCTGCTGTTGTAATTTTAGATAATAGTACCCCAAAAAATGGAAGTTAAATCCAAACACTTGGTGACTATGAAAGATGAAAGCTTTTGCTTCTGATTCTATCATAGTGAGTCACCCTGTAATGGTGGGAGAAAAACAAATGGGTTTATAAGGAGGGGAAAGAAGCAGCACTACCTGCAGTATGATATTGAGTGTATTATGATCCTGGCTATACGTCCCAGCAGAGATCTGTGTATTGATGTGGTTCCTCTCTCCCAAAAATTGTTAGAGGGGTTGCAGCAAGGTAGTTGGAGAGGTGAAGAAGTCTGGAGCTGGGGATGTGCTGCCCATCCCTGGGCATGGTGATTCCCAGGCTACCCTTGCACAGTGGAGAAGTAGCTCTTTTTTGGAAGACCCCAATGGTCTTAACATACCTCCTAGACTGGACAAAGTGCTGAGGGCATTGGCATGGGGCAATGGGTCAGGGCACAGAGGAGCGTGTCAGTGGTCCAGGAAGGAGCTCCTTGCTCCAGGAACATGCAGCAAAGATGGTTTTTACCACATACTGTTGTTGGAGTGTACATTGGGCTATAGCGACAGCATTTTGGCACAGCTGGAAGTGGTGCTCATCATTTGTCCTGGGCAATAGCAGCCTTGGGCATCAGGAATCTCTGTGGGGATGGGGGACACCACTGTGGAGTGGGGATCAGGATCAGCCCTGGGGAGGGGAATCAGGGTCTGACATAGCCCAGGGCAGGGCTGTGTCTGCTGTTACAACAGACACTCACCAGGCCCCAAGGTGAAAAAGAACGTTTTCAGTTGTGGCTGGGTGGCTCAGGGGAAGTTAACTAAGTAGTGAGGCTAAAAATACCAGTGTTAATACAGCGGTCCTGGTTGCTCTGCTCGTGCCCAGGCAGAGGAAGCATTGCCATAGAAGGGGCTGCAGGGCTGGGACTGTGTGTTTGATGAATGAAAATAGCTAGAAAAAGCATTTATCCTCTAAAGAATAGATGGCTGCAACCAGATTAGGCAGTGTGTTTCTTTTCCCATAAATTTATATTCAGCTCTTGGGAATGCGTAGGGATTACTTGACTTCTGTACCATGTGTAACAGCTCTGAAATCCTTCTGCTTTGCTTTTGACTGGGTAAAAACACACTCCACCTGTCAGTTTTGTTAACTTTACATTCAGATGTCACTGAAAATGCCATTGTACATTAATTTTTCCACACTTATTGGGACATTTATGGACATGACTTTGAAGTGAGAAACTTTATTTCCAGCCTTAGCTGGGTTCTGTCTTGGGATTCACCTGCAGTTTGGGAGAGTGGGGATGTACAGAAATGATGGAGTAGAAAATTTTACTTAAAAATATAGAATGTGACTTGTGCAGAAAAATGGCTTAGTAGAAAAATAGTCTGCAGGATAAGAATCTCCCTGGTACGTGCTGGTTACACAGAGGCTGAGCTCATCCCACGATTAACTCCTTGAGGCATGTGGGAAAAGCTGTGAAAATGCCAGAGGAGGTTTTCTTACATACCTGGTTCTGTTTTGTGGTGCAGCTCAAAGTCACCTCACTTTGAGGAGCCAACGACCAGAATTTGTTTGTGGTCCCCAAAGCCACACTATGGAAATGACCTTCTTTGATTTGGTTGGTCTCACTTTGATTCAGTTGGTCTCCTGTCTCAGAGTGATCTTCACTGTGAATACGGTATAGTTTTCAAATGAGTGTTCACTATTTTTTGCATGGTTTGGCTGGGACAAAGTACACAGAAAGCCAACTGTATCAAAATTAAGATCATTCGCCATACACAGCCTGAAGATGTGAAATCTGTTTCCTGACTGTCTGTTGATTTAGTATGACAGATCACTTGCTAATGCAGTGGAAAACTGCTCAACACGAAGGTTTCTGTGAATGGAAAAATTAACTTTTATCCTTTCGTCAGCTCTTTGTCTTCATTTTGTCAGTATTTTTGTGGCAACAATTTTTTATGAATGAGAACAGATTTGCTGTCACAGTATGTTATTCATTGTATTTCAGAAATTAAGTGTTCATATTAAATTATGGTTCGAACAATTGAAGGAAAAAGTTATTTGGCCTTTATTTTTCTTTGGTCTGCAGGATAGCTTAGTCTTGCAGCCATTGTTTTCTGATAGAAAATCCAGTTTGGGTATGAATGCCATTCAGAACTCCCATGAGACTCTTGAAATCCTAACCTTTAAATCTAGATTAAAGAAAATAACTGGATGAGAAATAAATTAGAACTATAAAAGATGGACATATTACAGGATGCTGTATGGTCCAAGTGTGTGCAAAGGAGTAAGGAGTCAGTCTTAACCACTTTCTAGAATTTGCCGTTATCTCAATGTGACACATCAAGTCATTTAGCCTTTCTTTTTTTTCTCTTGTTATTCTTAATTTGTATAAAAATTATCTAGAATATAAAATTATTCTGTGCCTTAATTAGAAGTTTGAAAAGAGTTGATCCTCTGGGGTAAACTTTGAAAACTTTGAAAAATAGCTTCAGTTGCTGCACACACAATTCAGCAGCTAACTAAGTGGTTTAATTTTGCAGAAGTTTCTCATTTACCCATTTCCACTGCTGTCCTACTTGCTCAAAAATTGTGAATTTTTTTTTTGTCTGCTCTACTCTTCAGGCAGGAAAAGGAAAGCTCCTGAATGGGTTTAAAGCCCCTCTTCAGAGAGGTGAAGACTGGGTCCCCAGATGTGATGGAGATGTTGCAGTTACCTACTTCCCAGCTGAAGGGAATCCCAAGCATCACAAGCACCATTAAAATCATAGCTCTTGATCAATTAAACTATCCTCCTGATTTTTTTTTTTTATATTTGCATCAGAGTGGGAAAGTAGTTTTGGGGGCATATAGTTTTTGAAAAGCAGAATAAAACTCCCAGGGTGTTTTCAGAGTAAACACCTTCTTCATTATTTCATTGAATAAAAAATACTCTGATTTGCCTGTGTGCTTCACAGAAATTATGTATCTCCATGCAGAAAATATCAGATAAACTCTCACAATTGAAGGTACAAGATTCAACGAGAGGTTTCTGAATCTATTCCTAGCTCAGTGCTATGACCATGGAGATAGGGGGTTGCATGGGTTGCAAATGGCAGGTCTTGGGAACACCATGTCATTATAGAGACTGTGACACCTCCTAGGAGAGGTGGGGCCACATGGTTGCTATGAGCCCACCTCCAGAGCCCTTTCTGAGCTTCAGATCTATACCATTCTGGTGGTTCTACATCTCCTGTGTATTTTTTCCTTTTTATTGTATAAAACTACCTGATGATGCTTAATGGAAATCATATCCTGTCACCTTGAAAGGTGTAAAATACATTTTCCAAACCCAAACATTTTCATAGAACTTGGTAGACAATTAATTTTTAACTCTCAATAAAGCATCATAATAAATTCTTAGACATAAATTTATTTATGTCTTGATTTTAAAGGGCACATTAATTTTGGAGGACAAATCTTCTTTAGCAAGCGTGCCAGATTGGTAGTTCTAGGCAATTTTTTTTTGAGGTGGGGAAGCATTTGCTGTAGGGTATATTGCTGTTAGCAAGAAAACACACAACCTTGTCTTTCTGACTTTCTGGTATTTATTCATTCATGTGTGAGTCAAGAGGGCTTTAGTGGGGGCTGGACTGGGTCATTAAGGGTGGATGAATTTATCTGTGTGTTTGAAATTATGATGATTGCTTGCCCATCTATTCTCTATTATTTCTGACTTGTCCCTGACTCCAGCAGACTCCAGGAGTGTCTTTGCTGCCTTTTCCTTGCTGATGCTCCCTGCTGCCATTTCTTTCTTCTTGCCCTATACCATTCATTCCTCTCAATCTATGATTAACTCTTTGACCTCTACTTGCATCTATTTCTTTCTTCTCTTCTCTTTGCTTCCAGCACTTCACTTCTCTTTCTTTTGTCCATTGAGTTGTTGGGTTTGCCCCTCTCCTTTGCTCTCTGAAGACAGGAGTGTATCTAGTGCACAGGGAAGTGCAGACCACCTCACACACCTCTCCTGCCTTCCTGGCAGGTCCACCCCAGCACTCCTGGCTCTGTTGTCCAAGGGCTTTTCTCAGTACCAGCAGTTTCATGCCATGACCTGATGTAAAACTTGATGCAGAGAAGTGCCCTGTCAGTACCCAGGGTTGACATGTGAGCAAATGCTTTAGCTGAGGTTCAGCTCCTTTCATGCTTTAACGAGGAAGGTTGTTAAGGAGACATGGAGAAGATGTTGGATGTTCTGGTATGTAGAGAAAGAAATCCAGCAAAATGGTGAAGCCAGCTGAAACAGAAGCATTTCCCAAAGCAGACTTTATTATGTAGAGGGATATAAAGTGATTTCCTTTGTTTGGCAGTCTGAGAACAGCAATGAAATCCAAACTGGGATGGGACCTCTCTGTGTTTTTATAATATCATAAACACTAGGAGAGCTGCGTGATCAATAAAGGATTGGTACAAATATGCTGTTTTTAACAGCATTTAACTGAAAGCAAAATGTTTGTTCAAGACACTACTGGAGTCAAGTGCAGTGTTGGAAGCTTGAGCAGACAGAGCTTAAGGTGTTCATGAAATATAGCTGGGAGCAGTCCTGTGAGCTTCTGAGCACCCTGCTCTGCAATCAGAGCTGATCAGCACTGAGAGGTCTTAGGGCTTTCTGGTAAAAGGGTTTTATTGCAGTTGTGGTCTGGTTGTCCCAAGCGTGAGAGTCAGAATGAACACCATATATTGTGAATTAAATGACTAGGACTGTTGAAAATAGGAAAGCAAAGAATCAGTCTTTAAAAATACTTTGGGTGACTTGATTGTGCAAGCCATTAGGATGTGTGGACTATGAACTGGAGCCTGTGATGCTCTGACAAGCTGTAGTGGATCATACACGTAGCAGAAAACAGTGAATCATTCCTGTACTTAGAGTGGCATAAATGTGGTCAGGGTCTGCTCATTTTGGCAAAAATGAGGCAAAACATTCTTGGTTCAGAGGGTCACTACCACATGTAGATAAGCTGTCAAATATCCACCATAGCAGTTTGCAGAAGTCTCTTTTCATCACCTCTTAAAGTTCCCATCACAGTTTCCCTGTCGCTGCTGGCTACAAAAGCGTTTTTGAGTAAACAGGCAGTTTCTTTCCAAAGGCAGCAGCCTCTTCCTTTTGCTTATCCACTTATCCACTGGCTTAATGATTCATTCAGTTGTTTTGCAACTTGGAAACCATTGGTGAGGTCACAGCCACTTGGTTGTGTCATCAAAGTGCATGACATAAACAAGGAAGAGCCTGGCCAGGAAAGGAAACACTTCTGTTTATCTGCGAACATCTAGATAAGCAGCAGTTGTGGGGAATGAGAGTCAGAGAAAGCTGGTGGTAGCCAAATGAGGCTGTGATCAATCATTAACTGTTTAAGAGCAGACCAGCGTGTGGTTGGGTTTACTCAGCCTGCTCACAAGCTCTTCACAAAGAGCTATGTAGAAGAGCAGAATAATCCACTGATAGGAGGAAATTAATGAAGGAAAGTATCCTGCCTCTTTTTACTTTGTATAAGTAAAATACAAACCTTCAGCTGGTGGATCCTTCAGTAGTGATCTGGTTACACAAGTCCTTGGCTCTGATTGCTCTGGGACAAGACAGGTGCTTCAGGAGGAGGTTTTGGTGAAAAGGAGCAAAGACTTGCTGTTCCTCATCAGGCCAGTGCTCTGTCTTACCCAGTACCTCATTGCTAAATCTGTAGCAAGCACTGGAACATGTGGGTGGCCCCAATATGCCAGAGCAAAAGTCTGTTCAGACCAGTATTGTCTGAATGATGCTCAGAAAAGAGTGTGAGAACAGAAAAAAAGTGTCTATAGCACTGACTGTAACATTTTCCTGGCTTCACCCCAGTAAGGTCCATATGCTTTGGGAGAAGCAATGAGAGTGCTAGAAATAATACACTGTTATGGAATAACCTAATGAAGGGGAGGCACTGCCCACTCTGGGCAATTAGTAACTGGCTGCTGTGATGAAGTTTCCTTGTTTAATCCTCTCTGGGGTAACCACAGGGAGGCTGCTGTTAAGGCCGACGTTTGGACTTGTGATTTAATCCGATTCTTTGGCTTGAGTAATTACGCACACAGCACTGTGTGTTGTGAAACAACCCTGTGTACAGAGAGAAATCCTCACGCTGCTTCCCTGCCTGAGTCAGGGCTGAGCCAACGGGGAGGAGATGCTCTGGGAGGACCAAAGCAGAGGCCCTGACCTCTTGTGGTCATCACTGAGGAACTGGGAGCACACTTGGCAACCACTGGTGCACTGTTTACTCCTAGGGACTTTGTGCTGCTATGTGAATTAAACCTCAGAAAACCTCAGGAAGGGCAAAAGTACATAATCCATCAAATTAGCAGCCAGGCTGTGGTCCACGCCCGTGTGCAGAAATGGTACTTTCTGCTTTTCAAGCTCTGCTCATACCTCTGCTAGACTATGGTTCTTCACTAAAATTGTTGTACTTGGTAAGCCTTTAATGCCTTCGGTGAATGTGAATGTCTGGGTATGTTTGTAAAGACAAAGAGGCTTGTAATGCCATTGCTGTGATTTACAAGAGCAGCTTTCAGAAGACACCAGAGGAACTATTTTCAATGGTTATGTTTTCAGCTTCTAAAAAGATACCACTTAACACTGTTGTATTTCTTTTTTTTTTTCTTTTTTTTTTTTTTTTTTTTTCCTTCCAGGGGTGCATTCTCTGAAGTTGTTTTGGCTGAAGAGAGGGCAAGTGGGAAACTCTTTGCAGTCAAGTGCATTCCCAAGAAGGCACTGAAGGGAAAGGAGAGCAGCATAGAGAACGAAATTGCAGTCCTGAGAAAGTAAGTATCAGCCCTTCAGCTCTGCTTCTTCACTTTGAGTAAACTCTTGCTTTAAGGAGCAGGAGTAGTGATTGACAAGTGGGAATGCCAGGTTGTTCTGCCCATAAGAGGCAGACAAGATCACCCAAGTTTGAAGGATGCTGAAAAGGTTTTGAGAAATGCTCTAGTTTTCTTTTGTATTAATATAGCCAGATGACTGCAAAGTGGGAAAGAATTTGAATTAGGCTGAGGTAAAACCTATGATGCCCTAAAAATACCTTATGCACCAATAATGTCAGCGGTTGAGTTACAGGCTTTGAGCAGGAGCAGGGCCATTGTTTCCAAGTGGTTAAAACAGGCTATACACTCAGTGTTCTGGAGCTAACTAGGCATGCTGCAGATAGCTACAGGTGATGCTGTCAGCCTGTACCATGGAGAGGTACTTCTTCCACTTCTAGAAGTGACTTCCCAGGGCAACTTCTATTGTATCAGGATTGTCCAGGGAGTGTAACTTTTTCCTGAGAGTGGCTGGAAGGTGTGGATAAGGTGGTCAGATCACAAAAGGCATGAATTCAGTGTGCTTATTAGAGGCTTGATCCTTACCTCTTCCTCATCTTGTGCCCTGAAGGCAGGAGTCATCTCACCTGACTTGGATCTGACACTTGGATCTGAACTTGTTACCCTCAACTTTCTTGCTAGGTAATGGAAAGAGTTTGGCAACTTTAAGGTTTGTCTATGTAATGAGTTTTAAACTTCCAAAAGTACTTTCTCTCCTCATTGAATTGAGGTACAGCTATCTAGAAGCCTAGGTTGGACTGGGGCAGTCTGATTCCTGGTGCACTGATGTCCTTAGTGAGACTTCTTGCCCCCACTCTTGGTCATGTAGAAGCTGATCGCTGATCATCTGGGCACCATGTGGCAAAACTGAGCCTAAATCTTTAAAGCTAACTAGGTACTTCTAAACTAAATGCTCAGGCAGCCTAAGCTGGAGGAGAAGGTTCAAGGGCAAACTCAGCCATCTCACTAGGCAGAGGGGATCCTTATAAGTAAAGGGACATAAATGGGGCTCCAAATATCTACAAACATTTTCTGCTGTTGCCTTGTCATTGCTGGATGTGTATTAGGTCAGTACAATATAAACTCAGTGATAAATACAGCATGTTTGCTTGCTGTGTAGTATTACTGAGAACCTGTCATAAAACTCAACTGTTGCCATCTCTATAACCAGGTAATGATCTCCAATAACTGGCAGCTTGAAACAGTCTTTGTCCACATGGGTTTGTCCCCTGATGCTCATCTGTGGGTGTAAGAGCAGCAATAGTGGCATGCAGTAAGGATTGCCTCGCATCAGCCTTGACCCCAAGCTAGCAGAGCAGAGAAATCGTTCTGGTTATTTCTTGCTTCTGTGTTGTGAAATGTTTCTGTTCGCTGCAAACATGTTTCTGAGAAATGAGGAGGCAGCACCCGGGCTCTGCTATTCCAGCTGCAAGGGCAGGAGAGTGTGTGGGTGGAAAGTTCCTGAATTTCATACAATTAGAACTACTCAGTCTCTTGTCCTTTGAGTATTAGGACCTTAAGAGAATTTTTTTCCTTTTTTATCTCCTGATATCTTTTACTTAGCTATTGGTAATACAAAATTTGCATGTAATTGTATTTATTATGAAAATAGACAACTTTGCTAGCAGACAGTGTTTAGTTTGTGCACGCCACCAAGGAAATGCTTAGAAAATAACAAACAGCATCTGCCCACAGTTGAGGAGAGGGGGTATCAATTCATTTCTTTGTTCAACAAATTCTCTGCTTCTAAAGCTGTCAGTAAAATCAGATTTGAGAGAGGTGGAGTAGGTCCTGAGCAGCTGTTGCTAAGCTCCAAAGCTACCTAAGTGTGCTTGATTTTTTTTCTAGTAGCTTAATACTGAGTGGGGATGGCTAGTTTGTTATCTAATTTGTGGCTGTGATGCCAGAGCCCCGCATGGCTGTGAGGTGCCACAGCCTTAACATGCCATACACCAGACTGCCACTTCTGAAGGAGGTGTGCACAGGGGATGCCTGGCAGCAGGAGCTGGTCCCTGTTCGCTGAAAGAAAGGTGCAGAAGGTGTAGGAAGGAAGGTGTGTATCAGAGGCTGGATACAAACCAAACATAACTATGCACGTGTGTTGATCCCGGTCTCCCTTTCTGGTTTGGCATTACGCCTTTGGGCGGTGCTTAAACTCCAGTGGGATAAAAGTCCCAAAGGACAACCTGCCTGGCTGAAATGCAAGCAAACACCTTGTGATCTTCAACAGAAGGATCTCTTATGTGACACTAGACTTTCTCCTCCTATATTCAATCATTACATTGTCTTCCTCCTGTCGATGTACTTGCTTTCTGTCAGACTTCTGCTGAGTGCTGTGAAATGTAACTCATCCTGAGTTTCCCTGTTGTATGTCAGACAGAGCTCTACTGGGGAATCCTGGGTATACTCCCTGCAGCCTCTGCCAGCTCTCAGGTGAGCTGCTTCTGCCCATGTGTGAGGTGAGCAGGTTTTTAGGGGCACTCAGAGATGGTGCTGGCTCTGTCAAGGACTGGGACAAGTATCACATATGCTTTGTACACTCAGGCTGCACTGATGGAGGTTTGTCCCACTGCCAGATCATCCAGATCCAGCAGAATCAGTATGGAAAAGTGTTTGAATGATGTCATCTGTTGAAGTCATACTTCCAATAATGTTTTTTTTAATCTTGAGTTTAGAATCTATGCATGGAGTACTGTAGGAAGTAGAACCTGGTGATGAAAGCATGAATCCCATGACCAAACCCCTTGGCTCCCCTCTCACTTCTGCTGTTGACTTTCTGCGTGATCTTCTGTCACAATATTTGTCTATCTCAATATTTATTGTCTGTGAAACAGATTTTATTCAAGACTTTCAAATAAACAGTTTTACCTGCAGTTTGTTTTGCAATTCTGTCTCATGTCAGTAAAGCCAGGAGAGCGGGTGCGAGAAGGGAGGTTTCTGGGCTGGGCGTTTGGTGTGAAATGATTGCAGTGTCCTGTCGGTCCTTCTGTGTCTCAATTAAAAAGCTGTTGGAAGCATTAATCAGATGTTCTGTGCTGGGGAAGGTCAACAGTCCCCTTGTGAAGTACATAGGACGTAGATTTTCTCTCTCTGTCTGTGGACTTGGGCTCTCTCAATGCCAAAACAAAATGACACGTTTTAGAAGCGATGTTCTGCTAACAGAGGAGCGAGCTGCCAGCCAACTGATCTGCATGTTTGTGTGAGTGCCAGAGTGAATCATACATACTCCATCATTTTATTTTTCCAGCCGTGGCCAACAAATCTGTTCTTAAAAAAGAAAAAAGGCGGAAGAGCCGTTAAGTCAATATTTACGCCTAGCAACCTTAACAGGGTTCTTCCAATATGGACTCCTTTGTGTCCCGTGGAAATCCATGGCAACATTCCCCAGAGACTTGGATGGGTGGGGACAGAGTGGGAAGGAGCTCGCTGTCGAGGGCGGGGCTGGGATTGACTAAGTCTGCTGTAAATCCAAGAGCCTGGGTCCGACAAAGCATGTAAGCATGTGCCTAATTTTAGACAGTTATTTGTTCCAGTGAAACTGGTGAGTAGGTTGAGTTCCCCTTGCTGAGCTCAGGCCTAAAGGTGATGCTTCACAGCAGGTTGAAAGTAGCACTAGGCATCTGTTTTTGGAACTGCATCAGGAGGAAGGTTTTCTTAATGTCTTCAGTTAGGGACTGGGTGATGTGCTGGTGCACAAGGATTGATGTTTCTTCTAATTGTGTGCTGGCTGCCTCTAGCTGGACACAGGGGAAAATATTACATCTCATCACAAAATTAGGTGAGAAGCTGAGCTGCATCACTCCCCACCTGGAGTGCTGTGTTCAGTTCTGGGGCTCCCAGCATAAGACAGACGTGGACCTGTTGGAGCAAGTCCAGAGAAGGGCTATGGAAATGGTCAGGGTGCTGGGACACCTGTCCTGTGAAGACAGGCTGACAGAGTTGGGGTTGTTCAGCCTGGAGAAGAGAAGGCTTGGGGAAGACCTCAGAGCAGCCTTTTGGTACTTAAAGGGGTACTACAGGAAAGATGAGGAGGGTCTCGTTAGCAGGGAGTGTAGTGACAGGACAAGGCATAATGACTTTAGGCTGAAAGAGGAGATATAGATATTAGGATGAAATTCTTTATGGTGAGGGTAGTGAGCCACTGCAACAAATTGCCCAGAGATGATGTGGATGCCCCCTCCCCTGAAAGTTCAAGGCCAGGTTGGATGGGGCTTTGAGCAATGTGATCTAGTGGGAGATGTCCCTTCCCATGGCAGGGGTGTTGGAACTATATGATCTCTAAGGTCCCTTCCAACCCAAAACATTCTATTATTCTATGACTTTTAGGCTTTAAAATTAATTTATTTTGCTGTGAATAACATGCTGTGGTTTAGAATCTGTTTAAGGAAGAAAACTGGATCTCTAGAGCAGGGCTATCACAGCTCTGCGATATCACAGCACGTGGTCGCCTTCATGTGACACAGACTTCTCCTGGCCTGAGGTGTGGGGAGTTTCATAATCTGCTCTGAAAGCAACCATTTTCTGTTTTTGTGCAGAATGGTAAATGCAATCCTTTCCATTGTTTGCTGGATAATAGAGGAAATTTCTTTCACCTATGGTAATTATGCAGGTGTGAACACGCTGAAGGATGAATTCTGTTAGACGGGTTCCTGAAGGCAGTAGGTGGTGTGAAGAGTTGACTGCAGAGAAGCACCAGTCTGAGGTTCTGTGTAAGAATCAGACAAAAACATGCCTGATTTCTTTTTTTTTTTTTTTTTTCTTGGCTGCACCACTGTTTATCACAAACTTTCTAGCTGCCTGGGCAATGGCTACAGCATGGTACAGATTCAGTGCTGAGTCAGAGCAAAGCAGGAGGAGGAACAAGAAGCTGTGTGGAGCCCTGCACACAGGTGTATCGATTCCTTAATACCAGTAATGTGCACAAAGAAGCATCTGGTTAAGCAAATGATTTGTAGCTAGCAAATCAGTCTCTGCTTTAGCTAGCTTCTGCTGAATAGGGGTTTAAAAAATCATTTCTAAACTATTTTGGTATCTCTTGCTCTCTCTCCCCTCCTCTTTATTTTCCTCCTTCCTCTGTGGGAGGCACCATTAAACTCCTTATTACAAATCAGAGCCATGCCTAATTGCAGACTGAAACTATTTTTCCTGTTAAACAGTATGATCAAACTGCTTCTAGCAGCTCAGCTCAAATTCTGCCTGTGTTTTCCCTCCCCGTTTCCTCAGAAGACTAAGGGGACTGGGTGTTTGGGCACTGATCCATGCCCAGGTCCCTGCTTCGCTCCTTATATGCCTGCACCTACAGCTGGGAGCTGCTGCTGTGATAAGGAGCAGGCAGGGAGGCATCCTCCTGCCAAGTCTGGGAGGTCAGGGCTGTACCCGTCTCAAACTAAACAAAAAACAGCACAGAAAAGTTTTCCTAAAGTGGGTGAAAGTGTGGGTGCTCCTGCTCTCCCATAGATGATAGCCAAGGGGGTCCTTTGCTCCATTCTGAGAGGCAGCACCATTCCTGACATTTAAAAAGGACACCCTTGATGACAAATGTAGAAATAGCATCCTTTCTCATGTTTTACATGAAAACTAAAAGGGGGATTAAAAAAAATATACCTTTTTGCTCCTTTTTAGAAGCCCATTGACAAACTTCCCCTAAAAACCTCTTTGTCCCAGATTCTTGTCGCTGTAAGAGCTCATCCCTCCAGAGCTAACCCCATAGCCTCTAGGAAGATGAATCCCAATTTAGTTTTGAAACCCATTAGTTACCTCTTATTAAACTCTTCTGTGCAATTTAACTTGGAATCAAAGGCTACATTAATTCTGAATAAAATTTGCCATGCAGAAGTCTAATGTGCCCTAACATAAATTCAGGCATTTAATTAATTCAGTTTAACATTCCTGAGTGACTTGGTGGGACAGACCCAGCCATTCAAGCCACAGCTGTCTCTGGGTCAAAAAATACAGCCCTTGCAGGCCTGGGTGGTGCCATACTCCAGTCTCCCAGTCTAGAGGCTTTGCTGGTGCCCAGTCATGCTCTCCTATGGTAATTATTTGCCTGTGCAAGGTGCTGGAGTACAGGGCCAGATGAACTGAAGGGGAGACACGCATATCCTGCATTAATAAGTGCTAACATAAAAGTGATGGTAATTAGATTGTTTGGCTAATGTACAAAAAGCTGTGGGACTGGGGTTTAAGGCGTTAATGACTAATTACCTCTTTACCCCTCATCGATAAGAGCTCTTTGTCCTATGAAGAAATGAATGGGATGGTTTAGAAAGGAAAAAATAAGCACTTGGCCTCTCTGTCAGGTAACATTTTTTTTTTTTCTCTGAAGCTCTGCTCACCCTATAGTCAAAACAGACTTGCATCCTTTTTTTTTCTTGCCTTTTTTATTTTTTTCCCTCTCTGTGAATAATGGTGAGAAGATAGGCTGCCTCAGCAAGAATTGAAGAGACAGCTGGTTGTTATATTAAGTAATCACTTTCAGAGAAAGCTTTTATGTAGATTTACTTGTTAAAACCTGGCTTGCTCATGCCATTGCAGTGGCACTGGGGTGACAGAAAGCTGACTCTGCCCTCTCTGTGCGGCCGTGCTCCAAGCCCTGCCAACTCCAAATCCAGGGCTTCCCAGCAGCTGGCTCCACAGCAGGATGCTGCAGCCCTCAGGATGGCTTGGGGTGCCCAGGCGTGCAGCTACCAGTTAGGGGGTGATACACAGTGGTGCCATTAATGATGCTGATGTCAGTGGTGGAAGAGTAGGGTCCTTCCAAGAAGACATTTGTTGGCATCCCACATGGATGCACTTCATCATTGCCCCCGTGCATCTGCTGGGCTGACCTGGGTGCCTGATAGGACCTTGATGCTCATCAGTGGAGCCACCCTTACTGCTGGGTGCTGCTGCAGGCATCCCTGCTAGCGAGGCACATTAGGTGTGGAAAGGAGCCAGGATCTACTTAACGCTTGAGGGCAGGGGACGGTTGGGCATGCCTTGAGGCTGACACCAGCTTTAGACCATGAGGTCATCTCCTGAATCAAGTTGGTGCAGACTGATGAATTGCCTTTCTCAGGTTTCAGGCAAAAGTGAATCTGACCGTGTGTATGTGGGTATGGCACAAGACAACTCTGCCTTGGCACTAGCAGTTGGCATCTTAAGTAAATAATTTTGCTGCAAAGAATTCAGGAGAGTGAAAAAAAGTGAAACCTGAAAAAAAGGTGACACCATTTTTGATCACTGAAACACTGGAAACTTTGCAGGGGAATACTTTGCAGCCAGGACTGCCTGGATTGGATTTCATGCTAGATTAGATGTAACCAGATGTAGGGAAGCAGATTAAGGCATCTTAAAAATCCTAAAATACATTAAATGAGAGAGAAAAGTCCCCTCTGAAATAGTAAACACAAAGTCCCTTGTATCTTCTCCTGTCTTGCACAATTTAATTTACATGGAGTGTGCTCTGCAAGAGCATTGCCAGTGGTGTGCAAACATCTCTGTGTTTCAGCCTGCCTGAAACTGTGCTGACAGTTGTGTTCCTTCAAGTAGGTTATAGCGTGAGAAGTCGTTTCAGTGGAGTTGCTGGGTGACAATGCAGCTGTCCTCTCTTCTGGGTGGCGGTGGTTTGCCCAGTCTCCCTTGCATAACTGTTGTTCTTTAAGGTCACCTCATACCCTGACTCAACTCAAAAAATGGCATATCCATACTGGGAGGAGGGTGAACATCAGAAGGGATCAAAGTGCATCATCACTCAGAGCTCTGGCTTGCAGATAATTTGATGTGTTATGGAAGAAACAGCTGCTTTCTGAAATAGTTGTTCCAAGATGCTCTCAAATTAGCAGAATGGTTTTTTTTTTCCAGCCCTGGCTGGAGTCTGCTTCTGTGCCAGGTGTGTGCTTTATGTGGACCCTGTCCTGTGCATGGCTGGAGTAAGAGATTCAGGATCCTTCCAGAGCTCCTAGCTAAAGAACAAGAACATATACTCTGTTTTCCAGTATTTATTACTCAGGAAGATGCTTACAATTGTCTTTGTGGTGCAAGTATCTGATTATTTGCACCGTTGTCTTGTTAACTAAAAGGAAAGAGTTGTTAAGATGCATAAAGACTCTTTAATAAGACCTAACAGCTTGATAAATGACTCAGCTTTATATCTGGATGCAGAAGGTCTGTCTTTGTTACACCCACATGTTTAAAGCTAAGAGATACCTAATTGGCAAGCACATACCTTTGCTTTGGGATTATGGAGCTCAAAGAAGCTAAGGTGGGTTAGTCTTTGCGTGGGAGGACATGCAGCTGTAAGACTATCTCAAACTATGGCAGATGTAGGCAGTTACAGGTTGTAACAGCTCTGTTCAAAGCATCACTGCAACGTGGTGTTTAAAAGTTGCAAGGGTT
>NW_008603525.1:0-36715 GCF_000691845.1 Merops nubicus | reverse complement strand
AGGGAAAGTGTTTTCATAAGTGTTTGCAGCCCAGATCTTCAAGGATGTGTAGGTGCTGAAGATGTAGTCCTAGGTGGCTTCTTTAGACAAAATACTTCCTCTTCTGTTCTTTTTTCTCATAAAATTCTTCATAAATAATCTGGACTATTTTGTCCAAAACTAAGGGTTTTTCCATGAAAGTAATTTCTTCGCTGGGGAGGAAAAAAAACCAAAACCTGTGTAAAGGTCTCACGGCATTGGCAAAGTGAAGATGTCCTTGTCAAAATATTGTCAACATATTGCATTGTGCCTGTCTCTTCTGACAGCCTGGAAATATCAGCTGGAGGAATCCAGTGCTTTATAAGCTGTTGTGATGTACTGCTGGGAGCCAGTTAGTTTCTAATGACAAAATGACCATATTTTGATGACAGTTAAGTTATTTACATGCACAGTCCAAGCACCTCAGTGAATACTCCCTTCTCTTACTTTCATGCTGTTAAAATCCGTGGCATTAACTCATAAAACATTGGGGTGTCTGCGTGCTGAATTAGAGTTATATTTTGCAAAGCACTGCATAAAAAAAAGAAAGTAAATGCAAGGTAGGATTCATCTGGCCAGCTGGAAGCATCCTCAAGGTATGCAGCTGCATCTGAGCTCAAAACTCACTTGCTGTGGAAATCATCAAATATGCATTTCTAAGTGGATCAGAATGTACAGGGAAGAAAAACAAGTATTCTAAAAATGTCAGTTCAAGAAGGTAGAAACAGAAAACTTATCAGAAATGACAGTTTTCGTCAGCACTCCTTGTCCAAAGCCGTTCTTTGCTCTCAGCTGAATGCTAAGATGCTTGATGAATACAAGATGCTGTATTTTTGGCCTCCATTAGATGAAATTTGACCAGTAAAGTTATTGGTGGTCAGATTTTTGTGATGTGTGACCTCAGTGGGGATTTAAAACAACTCGTTGACAACTTCTACCTCCTGTTTTCATTTATAGAAGATGAATCACAATTACATTTTGTGTCTCATTAAGATCATGTGTCTTGAACCAGATTGGCAGAGGGCTCTCCAGATTGGCTGGCTCTGACCATAATAAAATGGGAAAATGTTTGCACCCCATCCCACTTTCAACTGCACCTGGTTAAACCTAACAGCAACCTTTGTGTTTGGAACATATCCACTATATCCTGAACTGACAGCTGCATAAAATAATTGGTATTTGGCCAGCTAAGTCTGCAGTTGTCATCTGGAATACATATTGATTCACTCTTGCAGTGCTTACTCACACAACACTTACGTTGTGTTCAGCAGAAGTTTTGAATGGAAAAAAAAAAAAGTAAAATAAATTAAATCTGTAGGTACGGACTTTGTCTTTTAACAGGCAGACATATAAGACACTCACTTAGTTTGTGGGCTGCTCGAGTTCTCAGTTTGTCCAAGGAAATTATTATGACAATTTTGTTCCAAATTGATTATTTTTTTAACTAGAAAGTCTTATTTTTTAATTATGCCTTATATTCATAAGGCAGTGACTTAACCAGGATAGATTGGTTTTATTCTGAGTTAAGAGTGACCATATTAGGGGGCTCTGCTTCTGTAGCTATAAGGCTTTAAACCTATTAATCAAATCAGATTTCAAAATAAAGCCTACTACATTCCTTGATTGCATCCATATTTCTATGTCTCTGGCTGTCAGAAACATCTGCTTGTATTGCCCAATTCTTAAATCTCTATAAGTGCAGGAACCTCTGGGTTAGTTTTAATATTGACAATTTGTATTAGTAAGTGAACTGTGAAATAATTTCCCTAAGGATGTGTGACAGCCGGCTTTTACTTTGCCAGGTATCTTACCAAATTAAAATTAGGGAGCATTTTGTTAAACAGGGATATTATTGCCTCCTTTATTTCCTCATTAATTATTGTTTCTCCAAGAGAGCAGACATAGGTAAATTCAAGCTTTCTGAGAGACAATACTTTCTTTTTTGAAGGCATTTAATAAATATAAGTAGCAAAAATAATCTATTTTTCTTGAAAGTTTGTTCAATAATTTGGGAAGGGATATGAGGAAGCTTTAGCAAATAATCTAGTACATATTATAGCTCTATACTGAACAAAAAAACAACTGACAAACGCATAGCAGTGAAGTGTGCCAGATACGTTTTTGCACACCAGCACTGACTCCTTCTGAGATTAGTCAAAAATTTCTATATATCATGTGATTGATTCCCACCAAATAGAATAACAGCCTGCTTCACATACCTTCATACCTTTGTGATCTCTCCTGTCTTGACTGACGCAGCAGGGATTAAAGTGGGACCTTTCTGGACATATACACATATATATCTTCACAGCCTCAGCTGAGCAGCCGTGCCCTGCAGGCGACTGGAAGGGGTTCAGAGCTTGGTGGACCAAGCACCGAGTGCAATAGTTGACTCATGCCAAAATACTTGTTTGAAAAACACACATCAGCATGGGGTTGTTTTACAGCTGTTTAAAACATTTCTTTTTCCTTCCACCAAGAGCAGAAGAGTCTATATGCCTCAGCAGTATTTGACAAGATACATTTTGTCAAGAAGCATCTTTCCAGAGCGAAGCAATCTGGTCACCCCTGTGTCTGCTGTAAAGCTGGTAATTAGAATAGAAAAGAGTGGCTGTCCATAAATCTGCTGTTAAAAGGGGTAGTAGGGGGTTTTGAACGGAAAACAAAGAGGAAAGGGCTTTTTCATTATTTTTAAATGCTCTCTTATGTGTCACAACAAATATGTGGATATGGCATGAGCCACAAAGATGTAGCTTTTATTGGCATTTTTATATAGAAATGCCAGTTCTCCCTTTTCTAAAGACAAAACAGTACTGTAATTGTGGTGGCTATCTGCTTTTATATTTGCTGCGAGTGGGCTGGTGGGAGGGAAGTTGAAAACTTTGGTGGAGTTTGAAACTTTCTTTTCTGTGTTTTTTTGGGTGCTTGAGAAAATTGCTGTTGAGTGGAGCTGCTGCGTGCCCCGCAGTGTTTATGTCTTGAAGGCATCGTCCTTGCCATTTATGGTGCACAAAACATGCATCCAAGCCATGTGGCATCAACATGGGTAAACGAGTGCTCGTCGTTAACAAATAGACATGGGTAACATGATCTAATGCTATTCTGGTCAATAGGAAAATACAAAGTCATTGAACTTGGTTACATGACTCTATGAGGCTCCCTGGAGAATCTCAGCCCAAAGCAAAAGTAGAAAGAAAACCTAAGCTGAGGACTCTCAGGAGGTGCATGACTTGTGTAGTCATGCAATGTGAACTCAGGACCCTGTACAAAGCAGATGTGCTGCACAGCCTCCTTTCCTGGTGTCCACTGCCACCTGAATACCTATACCTAAAAAAAGGCCCAGAGCTCATATATATGGCTTTAATCTTCCCAAGGTAGTGACACCGTCTTCGTGTGCTTGTAACTTGGGCTCAGCTAAGCCAAAACAGGATTGTGACTTTCCTGTAGGGATAGCTCTTCCCTCTCTGGATGATGGGTGGGAACCGTGGGTGTTTCGTGGTATTATTGCTGATTAAGGCTGCCATGGCTGAGGCCAGAGAAGGAATCTGCTAGGGACAGATCACATCTCCTTTCCCTCCCTCCGTGCAGCTGTAGAGCTGGAACAAGGCAATCCAAAAGGCCACTTCTGTGAGAGGATGGGGAATGTGGTCTGCATCTCCCCAAGCAGGGTTTTCTCCTGAGTCTTGCTGCTGGCATTAAGTTGGGTGTCCTAGAAGCTGAGAGACCAGACAGTGTTCAGCACCAAACTTCACCCTGAAAATATGGGATGGTCACATAGAGATTTTCCCCCCTCTTGGCTCTGATTTACTATTAGGGCCTCCAATTGCTGACTTTGTTTAAAATTCCTGCTTTCACTAGAAGCACATGTTTCTGATTTTCTTTCTTGTGATGTCATGGTTTACACTCTCACCCGAGAACTGTTTTCTTGGTAGGACCAACTATACTTGGCATGACTCTGAATTGCTTTTGAAATGGAAGATTAATATCAGTATTTCTGGCAATTTTTCACTGTTTTTCTTTCCCCGTAGTTAAGTATTAAATACCTATTCAAGCTGGGAACACCTATACTACTTATTTTAATGTAATTTGATTTGTTTTACTGCTGTGTATGCTCCTAGAATAGCTGATGTAGGTAAACATATCAGCAGGATGATTTGTGGAGGATTTAGTAAATAACAGTAAGGGTATGTCAATGAGCATAGAGTGTTGTGCTTTACATCAATTTACAGACAGGGAAATCATACAAGCTTTAGAGACCTGATCCTGTGTTGACTCTGTCACATCCATGTCTCAGGTAGACTTGAATGGAACTGTTGAAAGCTTCTGCACAGGAGAGAGATCTGGAGCCCATTGGAGTCCTCTTTTAAGGGGATGTGAGAAGAGCTCGTGGGGTTTTTTTTTAGTTAGCTATATAATTTCCTATGTCATGACTGTGCCTAAAGCATCCATGTGGAGGATTTAGTAAATAACAGTAAGGGTATGTCAATGAGCATAGAGTGTTGTGCTTTACATCAATTTACAGACAGGGAAATCATACAAGCTTTAGAGACCTGATCCTGTGTTGACTCTGTCACATCCATGTCTCAGGTAGACTTGAATGGAACTGTTGAAAGCTTCTGCACAGGAGAGAGATCTGGAGCCCATTGGAGTCCTCTGTTAAGGGGATGTTAGAAGAGCTCATGGTTTTTTTTTTAATTAGCTATATAATTTCCTACGTCATGACTATGCCTATAGCATCCATACAGGACATGACTGCTTTCTGCTTTTGGGGGCCAGTCATATGTAGTTGATCATTGTCCTTTCAGTCCTCCACTATCTTGGACCACAAACCAAGCAATATCAGTCCTGTCTCCCAGGACCTGGTTGCTGGGTCTGCCCTCATTAGGACTTTAGTCCCTTTAAGCATCAGCCCCAGCTTTCTGCTCACCTGAAGGCAGCAGGTTAGAAATAATGCATACCCTGGAGCATCTCAAAATACAAGCTTTATGCTCTTTCCAGTATAAATTGCATTTTTAACCTAATTTACATGTCAGAACAGTTTGGATGCAAGGGTAAACTGAAAAATACTTATAACGAGTGGGGCTTAGTTAATAACACAGAGGTGCTTTAGTCAGCACATTGCCATACACACTTCAGGAGCCTTCACAAGTTGAGTCTTCCTCACTCAGTGGAGCAGTTTATCTCCAGTGGGCAAGGTGAAGAGGGGATTTTCAGCAGAAGGGTGGCCAGCCTGCCAATCATCATGCCTCTCCCATCTGGTCCAGAGAGACCTGCCTGGTGTGAGAGGGAGCACTCAGTATGCTGCTGATCTTGGGCTTGCACCATTTTGGAAACCTCTTTAAGACTCTCTTGTGAAAAAGCAATATACCTTTTCCAAGAAAAAAAACAGGGCCCAAACTGTCCAAAAGTTCAGACTTGGTTTTGGACTAGAATTTGGGTTTAGGCAATCCCTCTCTTTAAACTCTGTGTTTAATTGTGGGAAGAGAGAGTCACTCACCTGATCTGACTGTCTTCATCAAGTGAGCTGTGGTATTTCATCTGCTTATGCTATGTAGATCTCAAGAACTAGATTTAACTGATGCATAGTGGTTTAATTGTTTAATAATTTTATAGACTGTAGTGGCTTTGTGGGAGTCTCCTGCTTATTCACTAGAACTGTGAAAGCTTCTCCTATACTGCTTCTATTATTCTCATTTTTCTGGGAATTTGTTGGGGTTTAACTTCTATTTATCTGTGGGTGTGTTTCTCAATGTTTTTAAAAACCTGGGATTCTTTTCATTTTCTGCCTGTATAGGTACTTTCTTTTATGTAATCTGTGTTTTAGTAAGAAGAATTGAGTCAGGTTCTTTATAGGCACCTACTGCACTTGGAGAATGTTTTGGTCATTCTGAATGTGTACTCCGTAGCTTGAAATGTTCTCATGACACAGTGATTTATAGGGTCTGTGGTAGGAGAAAAAAAAAATGCATTTTCAAAATGGGGTAATCCTGAAAAGAGTGCTTGATTTGGTAATAATCCTGGTGATAATAAACACCAGATTTTGTGTTTGTTTATTAAGAAAGTGCCCCTGTGAGGTTTAGTTAACTGAGAGGTAGGAAGAGCTGGTTTCAGGAGAATTCTGATGCTGTGAGGGAAGGCACAGCAGGGACCCATAGCCAAGGACATGAAATATCTGGAAATGGGGCAAAAGGAGGGGTTTTAGGGAATCATCTCCCTGAATGCTGTGGATGATTTATTTCTTGGTTTTAGGAAAGTGAAAGAGCATAAATCCAAGAGCTTATTCTGGAAATAGCTTTATAATAATGGTTTTCAACCTTTTGAATAGGCAGGTACTTTAATTTTTTTTTCAGTATTTGGGCCAGCTCCTGGACAGCAATTTAATTTGAGACTCACAGATGATAGATTTACTTTTTTAGTTATCCTTTACAGGTCTTGTGAAACCCAAGAGTTTGTGCTCCGCAGGGTGGAAAACACCTCTCTGAAGCATGGACGAATGAAAAGAAACTTAAAAAACCCCAAGCAAATGAAAAAAAAAGCCAACAGGAGAAAGCAGAAGCTAACTGTGGCAGGTTAAAACTCACCCAGAGGAGCCTGCCTGGCTGCCTCCCAGAGCAGTACAGCTGGGGAGGAGTTAGTATTGAATATGGTTTTCAGGAAATCCCTGTATGTTAGGGGTTTTTTTCCTAGTAAGTACTTGAGCTTGCAGCATTTTTAATCAGCCCTGCAGGAATCAGCCAGTCCTTGCCTGTTCCTGCCCTGTGGCTGAGGGAGAAGATGGTGTCAAGGGATGTCGGTGTCACTGAGAGTGTTGGTGTCTGGTTTTGTTCTTGGTCCTGGCCATGGTTTCCCTTCCCCAACATGGAGGAACAAGCTCAGAAATTAGGATTTTTCTGAGCTTATTCCAGACTAAACCTTTAATTTGAGGGTCCTAAAAGAGCATCTCTTCCCCCAACATCTTCTGCAGCCACACGTGCCCCAGGGTTCATTGGGTGGTGGCAGAGCCTTACTGAAATAACATTTTTGAAGCAAAATCGTAACCATTGCTGAGTTACATAAATATCAGTGCTTGGCACTGTCACACAGAGCCAAACCTATTGCTGGGAGAAAGCAGTTAATTAAAACCTGCTTTGCAGTGCTGTGCTTTTCCTTGTTTTAAAAGAGAAAGTGGAGCGTTGTGAGCAGTTGTTCTTGCTCTTTTGTGAGCAGTTGTTCTTGCTTTTTTGTCAACAGCTTTCCCAACACTTTCTCCTTTTTACTTTTAAAAATGTCAAGGAATTATGCTGCTGATCCAAGAAACTGCATAGAACCTGCTATGGTGGAACCAGAATTTTTCTCATAGCTCTGCCAATATGACTTGTTTCTCCTATAACACAGCAAAAATGCTGCTTGCTTGGGATCACTACACTTGTAGTAATCCACCCTTCCCAGGGAGGCAGAGCACATGCACATTAGTCTAAATAAAAAATATTTTTAAACCTGACAGGTGTTCCCATGGATGCTTTTATGATTGAGGAAACCGGGAGAAAGGGAAAAATGGAAGAGGTATGGGAACAAGATGGAAAGATTCAAGAAAAACATTTCACTAACTTGGCTGATGAAAGAGGCTCCCAAACAGTTAATTCCTGCCTCATTTTTCATGCTCTTCACTTACTTAAAACAGGAAAAATAAAAGAGAAGGTGTTCTCAAATGCTAGGAATGTGAACAGGAACTGTGAATCCCTTTGCAAACTTGCACCTTGTTTGAATTCACCTTTAGTATTTCATAGATTCTGGAGTTTTATAGAAAACCAAGTGAAGCTGTGTGCTAGATCATTCTTATACTTGAGGAAGAAACTCTTCCCTGAGACGGAAGCAGTTTCAGATGTCATCAGAGCTGCATCCCTATGGCTGATCCTCAAGGCCAGATGCTGACCATAGTCATGGTTGGAAGAAGATTTAAAAATGCATGGACAAAGGCTCAGACCTCCCCAGAGTTTTTTGCCTGAGTCAAAACTAGTTGAAAGTGGGATTGATAAGCACTGGGGGCTGCAGAGGAACGGGGGTTCAGGCTCTCCCACCAGGCTGACCCAGGTCTGTGTGGAGCAAGGACAGCAATCTGCTGCTTGAACCAGCGCTCCCGTTCCTCCTGCGGCGAGGTGCCCGTGAGGATGTGTGTCCATCTGAGGAAGTGAGGTCTGCGTGTGGGCTGTCTCCTACCGAGCACAGTGTGCACCATGGATTACCAAACAGATTTGTCTGTACACGATGCTGACCTTTACCACGGTCTGCTCGCAGAGAACACCCTGAGGACACGTCCTCCAGTGAGCAGACAACACTGTGATCGCTCTAATTTGTGTGTGTGTTTCTGACTTTGCAAAGGCTCAGCCTTTTCACTGCTGTCACTCCTCACCAGATACCTTAACACCTTCTTGCCCACGCTCTGGATGGAAATTCTGCTCTAAGCCGAATTATTTTGGTAGGGATAGATGTGTAGAGTGTAGTTGTCCCATGAAGAACTCCAGTATTTTTTCTGCTTTCTTTGGTGGGAATTAATGGGGTTCCTCACACAAGTGTCTTGTCTGCTGTGAGGAGAAAAGACACATGCAGGCTGTCACTGATGTGATGTGCATTGTGGTATGAGCCACATAATAAACCCATCTGTGTGTGCATCTCTTAGCCCTAAAGGAATATGGTTAACCATCATGGTTCATAGCTGTCTCTCACCAGGGTATTTTGGCACTGTTTGCAACCCTGCAAACAATGAACTCCAAAAAGGTCTTTCTCTGCCTGTGAAGAGGTGGAAGCATTTTCTTAAGGTCTGTGGGAAAAGCATTCATAAAGAGACAGGTTTTTCAGTAGATCTGATGGTGGCAAGGACATGTGTATGGGTAGGAATAATTTGGATTATGGTGATGCTTGAGGGCCCATCCTGAACTAAAATCCTTTACTGGTAATTCCCGTAGAAAAACAAAACATTACTTTGCTTGGACATGTACTGTGTGCCCTCCTGCTTTAGGAAGCTCTTCCAGAGTGTTGAGTCAGACATTGAGATACCTTTTCTTCTTTTCCCCTGGACCTATTAATCCTGCTGTGTCTGAGTGCCATTGCTGAAATAACCCAGTCTGGCAGAAAGGTGGGTGCTCCCTGGGATAGAATAAGCTTAACTTAGTGTAAGAGTTTTTTAAATTAGTATTAAAACCTGCCCTTGAATGCTCTACAGAGCAGGGGACTGACACAGGCTGAAATGCTGTGGTGTGACACAGTACACGGATGTTTGATCGACACGTGGTGAGAATGAAACTGGGCAGTGAACCCAGTTTCTTTGTGAACTCTTCAGTCAGAGACAGGCAGGGCAAATATGCTCACAGGGAGTCAAGGTGGTGATCGAGTCTTTTTGTTTCTTTTCTGGGAACTGGAAACAGTCCCACGTTGCTCAAGGCATCATTGGAGTAGAATGCCTGCCCTCAAATGGTTAAGTGCTGGTGCTTGTCTGAGATATTTCCTTCTTCTGGGGAATGTGTTAAGCACTAAATGATGCGTGAGCCTTGTTGGAGGGAAGTGTTACATTCTGCATGAAACTGTACACAGACTATTTATTTTTCACTGATGATTTTATTCTGCTAGCCAGGTGTGGTTGCAGGCTAACTTGACATGCTAAGCAGGCCCCAGAGCAAAGCAGTAATTTTCATTCCTCTAAACAAACACATCCTCTAATTACTGTTGTAAAGGTGATCTCACATAGGAAAAAGCAATAGCAAATAATTGTCTAGGGTGGGACACATGTCAAACTGGCACTGGAGTGAAAAATATATCATGAAGTTGTAACAACTTGTCTTTATACCTGGCATGCTGCTTCACTTGCCCCAAATTTAGTAAGATCTTGGGTGTGATATTTACTAGGAATGATTGTTTTCTTGAGGATCAACGTCTGTCCAAATTGAAAAAAGGTCTTTTTCTCATCAGCTAGCCTCAGATTTATGTTTTTTGCTTTTATTTGCTTTTTCGCATGCCTATTTTAATAGATGAGTACTTGTCATGTCAGCCAGGGACTGAGAAGGGCTCTCCTGTGGTAAAGACAGAAGATGCTATAGTGTAAGTTAGAAGAGCCCATCTCTGCAGGAAGGGTTATAATAAACTCTTCACAACTACACGTGGGGTACAGAGGGTGATCCAGCTCATGCAGTCATCAAGGAATTGTATCTTGAGGAATGTGCAATCAAGACAAGCCAAAATCTCTGAGTGATTAAGATTGCAGTCAGCTTTCATTATGAAGCCCAACTTCTGATGCTTTCTTCTTGCCGTGGGCATGGCTTGCAAAATTTAAGTGGCCTCAAAGATGACATATTTATTTTGAAAGAGTCTGCTTTGATTTCTGCAGAGTGGAAAGGAAATTAATCCAAACTGGTTTTGGTGACAAACCACTAGACCTGTTGGAAGTTGTTGAACACTTCTGTGTGTTCTTCTGAAGTTGCTATCCCCTACCTTTACCATGACACTGGCAGCAATGCTGGGCGAGTTATAAGGCCTGGGCCACATCATTCTCTGCTCTTCATGAGGGCTAATGAATGCAGCAATTTCAATTTGAGCTTACTTTTTAATTCAATTCCATCTGTGGACTAGCAGAGTCAGAAGATCTCCTAATCAGCACATTGGAAATGATGGCTGTATAACAACTCTATATTATTTATTATTATAACTCTGTTTATTATTTACCTGCTCTAGGTGATTCTGCTTTGGTGGAGGGGTTGGACTAGATGGTCTCCAGAGGTTCCTTCTAACCCCTACCATTCTGTGATTCTGTGTGGTTGTGTTTCTAAGAATTTCCCAAATGCTTTTTATGCTTTCAGTCTTTAAAAAAAAACAACTTAAATTTACTAAAAATTCAGTTATATTATTCATTGAAATTGGCTTATAGTTATCTAGGCTGAGGTTGTTTCCCTCTTATTTGTATGAACCTTTTCTGTCATTTCTGTTAATGTAAGTTGTGTATTATACAACCCTCTCCATCACACTCCGAGAGGAGAACAACGTGCCTGGAAAAAGCAACCTGTGAGAAAACACCTCAACATTCAAGAGTCCAAGATCTTTGCAGTCCATATGAATAAGAGACAGAATAAAGATTTCATCAGATTATTGTTCCACATTTCAACAAAACACGTGTAATATCATCACTGACTGCAGCCCCAACGTGTCACAGCAGTGTCTGGGTGTGGGGCACACAAACCAACACTTGAGGTAATACCCAGATAGATACTCAGCAAAGAGCACAGGAGCATAAAGACCAGAGAAGGGGAAAAAAGATCTTTTTTTTTTTGTTATACTGCACTGTATGGATCAGTACAGTTCACCACAAGAAACCTGCTTCAATTTCAGAAAACAAACACTTGTTTAAACAATTCCTTCAGAATTCAGTCAGAGGCTTCTTTGTTGAGACTCTTCTGAGATTATTTATTCTTCATGCAAAAATATTTTAGTTTCATCAGAGTGGGCTGTAGCGTGCTTCAGCTAGCAATAGCTTGAGCTTGCACATTGCAATGTTGTGTTATTGTAAGGGCAATAAATGGTGACTTTAACAAAAGCACGTTCCCTTTTCTAAAAGGGGTTGGTTGTGCTATGGCAAGAACTGTCTGCAGGCAGGGGGACGTGGCCATTGTTTGTGGGAATATCATGCACAGCTGAGTTTACATATTTGATATGATCCTGTCTGACTCCAAGGAGATAAATTAAATTAAGTTCTCAGAAGGGAAGTAATTAGACCATGAAACAATGGCAAAGATAAGGCACTATGGGGGGAAATGTCCTTGAATAAACAGGGAGTGGAGGGAGCTCTTAGTGCAGAAATGGAGCTTTCCTTAGCTCCTAACAGACTAGCAAAGCTACGACTTCTCAAAATTCAAATGGGAACCAAAGGGGCTGCTACAGCTCTGGCTTTGGGGGCAGAAGGGACAGCTTGGTTGAGAAGCAGTGTTGTTGAGAAATCTCTGTCAGAGGGGAGACACTGTAAGGAAGGTCTTTGAGGTGGGTTAGATCCAGGCTTCAGCCTTTTCTCTTGCTTGCCACAGAAATAAACAGTGAGGTTGTTTCCTACAATCAGCGGCCACAGAAAAAAAGGCTGAGAGGTGCCAAAAGTAGAGGAATCATCTGTGTGAAGGTGCCAGGAAAATGGGGACTCTGCACGTTAATGGTTTTGGGGCAAGAGGGCTTAGCCAATAGCCTTCAACCCAGAGAGGGGTGGGAGAAGTGAAGGAAGTGCTTGACAAAGTGCACTGGCTGTTGATGTGGACTTATTTCTTCTAAAATTGAGAAAATTCTCAACCCTGAAAAATGCCTTTTTAGTCACTAGGAAAACAGGGTTTTTTTATTGTTTTGCCTGACCTTTAATTAAGCAAATAATAAATGGTACCACAAGGAAGTATTGGCTTATCTTTCTTTTAAACTATCTAATATCATTACTTGTTTGTTTGGAGAATCAGGCTCTAAATCTCTTCCTAGTTGGATTAGTTGTACATTTGTTTAATTTTTTTTTCCTTCGACAACATTGTTTCTGAATTAAAATCTAACTGGATGTAATTAGCTACTAGCATGAGCAGCTTGCAAACAGTGACACTAGGATGCTGAAGTTTTTTTGGTGTGGATCAGCCTGAGCATCTGGAAACTCATGACTGTGAAAAGCAGTGGCATATTTTATGTACAAATGCCTGAAAGTAGCTGTGGTACCATCTTATCAGGTTCGTGTGAGCCATGGGACCACACAGAGGGCTGTTGCTTGGTTTTCAGTTGGATGAAAGATGGCATCATGGTTGGCACTATGTTCGTGAAGGATAAT
Source organism: Merops nubicus (assembly GCF_000691845.1). Taxonomy (NCBI): domain Eukaryota; kingdom Metazoa; phylum Chordata; class Aves; order Coraciiformes; family Meropidae; genus Merops; species Merops nubicus. The sequence continues at coordinate 23,892 of NW_008603525.1, read as the reverse complement.
CTTTATCAAAGAGCACGTTTAATCACTCTGAATCCTTAGAAGTTATTTAAGTTTGAAATATGTCTTAGTCTTAAAAAAAGTTACAGACTCCATTTCAAAGGCAATCACCTGGCAATCATGGGTCTCTCTCTTAGAAATCCATGAGTATTTGGCTCAAAAAATCAGGCTGTGTGTGGGATTTCTCAAGAGAGCTGGGAGCAGATGGCCATGCCAAGGGACATGTAAGTAGGCACTTCTGTATCAGTTCTGAAACATGATTTGAAGCTCAGTAAAGAAAATGGCCTCTTGATTTCATCTGCTGGCCTCTCTCCCTGCTATGGATGGACACTTCATCCACAACACTGCTCAGCCTGTTTATAAAATGATGAAAAGTAAATCCTGTTTGAAATGGAGGATTACTGTAGGCAAGGGGCTGCAGAGTGGTGATGCACACATCTGTCCTCTTGTTTTATACTGCAGACCATCAGCACTATCTCAAGAGTCATGTGTCAGCTAGATTAGGAATTGCCAGGTCTTTGGTAAACTTAGTGGAGGTGTTAATCACCTTGATTGTGGGGCTATAAATCTAGTTCATACACATACCTGCTTGATGTTTGGTAGCTAATTTCAGGTTTCTGTGTTTGAAAGTTCTTTTTAATATTTTTCATGGATGACCTGGGTAAGCAAGAAAGCAAGGAGGTGTTTTAGTTTTGGAAGAGGTTAGCAGTGTTTGCCAGAGAGTCGTGTTCTAACTTTTTCTAACCACCTTTAGAAGTGCTTTTCATAGCTAGTGTCCTCAGCAGACACCTACATGGGTGAACTCTGGGACTAAGCAACAGTGGATTCATCCTGGGAGGCAACTGAGAGTTATTTTGAGAAGGCAAACTCCTTCCTCAGGGTTTCTGCAGAGGAAAGGAAGTTTTCAAAAGGAGCTGTGCTCTCAACCTGCTGATTCAACATATCCTCAGGTTGCCCTGCTTAGGTCCTGCTCCCAGCTGGCCTGTGCCTCTCAATGGTCTCAATGGAGAGGTCTCAGTTAATTTCCAGCCCTGCAGTTCCCTCCCTTGGTGAGTTTTTCCACTTTCAAGGGCCATTTCTACTTTAATCAACTGACAGTTGAGTTCCTTTGGACCATTAGACGTCTCTGTTATTTCTCCCAAGAGGATTGCTATTCTGGCAAAAGAGATGGAGATTGTTTATCTGCAGAGCTCTTTGGCCAAGTCCCACCTTCAAACTGTAACGCTGTTTGGAAGGAAAAGGAAACCCTGTGAGCCAGGGTAGGATGCAGGTTGCCTTAATGTGGTCCAAGGCCAGTGGAAATGATCTGCAGAGAGAGCTGAGAGCCTGAGAGCAGCCCTCCAGAAAGTCAAAATGTTGGATGGAGATTTCCCTAGAAGCAGGCAAAGGCAAAGTCTGAGCTCCTGTCCCTGTTTGGAGCTCCAAGACATTCCTCTGGGCAGTATATTAGCTGTGTCTGTTCACCCTGGAGTCAGACCCTACAGCCCTTTCTGGAGCTGGGTATCCAGCTAAGAGGGGCTTATTATTTGTGGTTGTGTGTTCCTCTCCTGGTGGGGATGCGTGGCCAGGTGATGAAACATGTGGCAGCTCACAAGACCCATCCCTTAGGTGGCTCTGCTGCCCACCACCAGGCTAATGAACCTCCTGGTCTAGGTGTTTTCAGCCCTTCCTAATGAAAGTGGCACCAGGAGAGCCAAATTCAAGAGCTGGAAACCACACCATAGCATGATCACCTAGTTAGGACTTGGAGCAGGGAGATCTTTGTCCTGCTCTGCTCCATGGCTGTGTCTTCTGTGTTACAGACATTGGGCTAGCATCGGAAAGATTCCTGATGGCTAAAAGCTGTTCAAATGTGCAAAAATAGTTCATGCCACAGGGAAATGTGTATGAGAGACAGATGCAGGCAGATGAGAGAGCACAAGGAATTAGGAAGATCATTAGAATCATAGCATGGTTTTGTTTGGAAGGGATCTTTAAGATTATCCAGTCCAACCCCCCTCCTATGAGCAGAGATGTAGAAAACTGGCCAATACTTCCCATCACCTTTAGGAGAGGCTTATAGGAGAAGCCTAGAAGAGATGTAAGGAGAGCTTTGGTGATGGTTACCCTGAACATATGGAGCAGCTCCAAAATGTGTTGGCATCCAGTTTGTGTAACAGACCACGATGAAGGTGCCTGGCCAAAAACCTGATTCTTTTCTTGATGAGCATCACCACCTTGTTAGAGGTGAGAAATGAGTATTCAGGGTGATAGGTAAAATGGAGATAGGCCTGAAAGGTCCTTAAAGATGGAGATGAATGTGTTATGTTTAGGAATAGACAGCCTAAGAGCCAGTGGGTGTGCAGTCAAAAACATGGACTGGGAAAGGTGTTTTGCTGCAATATGAGTGAATGAAAAAGGCCAGAGAGGAGGAAGTTGCAGTAGCTGAAACATGCATTTGGGGCTTCACTTCCCTTTCTCTTATTCCCAGTAGCTCCCCTGAGCAGCTCTCCCAGGCAGCACAAATGGAAGCACAAGCCTTGGTGTGGCTGGCACAAATAGAGGTGACTTGTATATGTGAGACAGCCCACCACAGAGAAGGAGAGAGCTTTCCACCTTCAGGTGGGCTTCTGACAAGGAGTAAATGGATGGGGAGGAGGCAGCTGAAACCAGAGGAGGAAATAGGATGTAAAAACAAAACCAAAAATGCAAAGAAAGAAGGAGGCACTGAGTAACTATTAGAATAATGCGAGATTAATTTTACGTGAATTGTGTCTGAATTAAGCACAGGCACAACTGATGCAGTATTAATTGCTCAGCAAATTTTGTACATGGGATTATGACTCTGTGACTTTACCAGTATTATAGACATGCTTTCAGGTTGCTGAAACCTGTCTATGGGAGAAGCAGACTCTTCATGAGGTAGGCAGGTCTCTGGAGGCTTCTGGCTGGTTTCTGAACAGTAAGTTTGTGCCTCTCCATGCATCTGTTAGTTGGCATAAAGTCACACATCAAAGTCCAAATGTATTTTGGAAATGTGGATTCATGTGTGTGTGTGTGTTTGTTTGTTTTTTTTTTTCCCCTAAATATTTCCAAAGTATTTTTCATAATGTTTGCTGGTGGCTTGTGCCATCCTGAAGCCTGAGCATGTTTCCATGCTAACTCTGCCTTCCTTTGAAATGCTCATCACTTCTTAAACACATTCCATTAGCTTTGCAAGCTTTGATTTTTGATCCAATCTCAAAGGTGGATTTTTTTAAAGTGCGAGAGCAATGTTTCCAGTCACACTTCAGAGGTGTGTGAGTGGGGAGTAATGTCCTTGTCATGGTTTAACCCCAGCCATCAACTAAGCCCCACACAGCTGCTCACTCACTTCCTCCCGAGGGGTGGGGGACAGAATCAGAAAGGTGAAAGTCAGAAAACTCATGGGTCGAGATAAAGACAGTTTAGTAGGCAAAGCAAAAGCCACATGCACAAGCAAAGCAAACTAAGGAATTCATTTATGAACTCCCCTCATCAGGCAGGTATTCAGCCATCCCCAGGAAAGCAGGGCTCCGTCACACATAACGGTTACTTGGGAAGTCAAACGCCATCTCTCCCAGCATCCTTTCCCTCCTTTTTCTTTCTCCAGCTTCATATGCTGAGCATGATGTCACAAAGTGCAGAATATCCCTCTGGTCAGTTGGGGTCAGCTGTTCCAGCTGTGTCCCCTCCCAAATTCTGGTGCACCTCCCCAGCCTAATCACTGGTGGGTCAGGGTGAAAAGCAGAAGCAGCCTTGGCTCTGTGTAAGCAACACTCAGCAACAACTAAAACATCCCTGAGTTATCAACACTGTTTCCAGTACAAATCTAAACCATAGGCCCATAGTAGGTACTATGAAGTAAATGAACTCTATTCCAGCCAAAACCAGTACAGTACTTCTTTTTTATGCTTGGTTTGAAAGTCATAAATTCATAAGGAAAAATGGTTGAAGTTAGGTTAATGGAAACTCAGAGCTGAAGCATTAACTCAGCAGGTAGCTTCCTCTCTCTTATGGCTGCATAAAGAATGCAAAAATGTCCTCCTGACCAGAGGAAATAATTATTTGCATTATATAAATTCTTATTTTAAAATCCCACCAGAACACAGAGTAACGTGTTAATGCAGTAATACACTAGTTGAAGTATTTGAGGTGTAATTATACTATACTTCAACTAGAGCAATAAATCAGTGCAAAAAGACTAGGACAGTCTGCCAGGGTGCAACTCTGATGCAATTTGGTGCTAAACTTCAAGGGGCATTACATAGGAGAGTGTGAAATGTGTGAAGACACATAATTGATATGGACCTGTGCAATTCTAGGTTTTAAGCTTAGACACAAATTAGATATTCTATAGGAACATCTGTGCTTCTATTTGTGTTGCATTTAGAATTGAGATGTTCTGTAAATTTGATTCCAAATCCAGCTATTGAGATCACCAGATCACAGATGATGAGACCCATAAGAATGTGTACATTCATCTAGAAATGAACTTCTAACCCCTTAAGTTTGTGATGCTAATCACATCACTGATTACTTTCCCAGCAGTTATTTATTGTGCTCAGCATCTATGAAGCGCTAATATACTTGCAGTTTGTGACAAGACATTGAATTTATTGACACCACATAAAGCTGAGGTAATGACAAAAAAAAGGTGGGTTTGATGAGTGTTTCACGATGTGTTGCAAACGAATGCATCGTTCCAATTAAGCAGACAATAAGCAGGAGTGAATGCTATAAAAGCTACAAATTGCTTTGTAGCTCCTTTTTTTCTTGTGGGAGAAGCCAAGCATTGAGTAGGCTCAGAGGCCGAGCTGCAGAACGCCTTCTTCTCAAACACGTGCTCCACCCACCTCAAAATCGATGCACCCCTTGTGAAGTAAAAGATTTATTGTATTAGGGGTCCTCTAGTATGATCCTGACAATCTCTACTGGCAGATGAGCTTTAAAAAGGATACAGCTTCAATGTAAAAGTTCACAGTTATTTGTGGTGAGCAGCTCAGCTTTTAGCACAGCAGAGGAGAGGGCGATGTTACCACAGTGCCCTGTGCCCATCAGCACCACAGGCTGCATTTAGTGCCATTTATTTTAGACTTCATCTAATAGCTACCTTTCATTCTAAATACCTTGAATTAATTAGATGTAGATGTTAGGAAAAAATGAGTCACTGTGTGTTACTTGTACATGTGACTTGGCTGCATAAAATATTAGAAATCTATAGCACTGTACTTTGTCAGTTGATTAGAAAACATTCTGCTGAATGCCATGAAACAACCCACTTTTTTGTACTGTTTTCCTCTTAGTTGATTGAATGAAAGCAAGGAATTGATAATTCTGTTACCATTGGCCTTTGAAATACCTTTATAAACTCTTGTTTTCAAAGTATTTTCATTCCTATTTCTGCTTCATCATGACATTCAAAAAGTCAACAAGCAGTGATAAAACCTAGAATAATGGGAAAACACCCCACGTGTCATTGCAATATTGCTGTTTTGCCCTACTGTTCCTACTGTTAGACATGCATTTATTTTACATGAAGGATTTGCTGTCTTAACATTAATTACTGCTTATGCCATTAATATTCTTGTTACCGTCTGAAGTATTTGTGTTGTTAACCTCTATGCTTTGGAGCAGGACAGTGCCACAATGACATATTTAAAATACATAAGTGCTATCTGCAAAGGTTAGTAAGGGGTTAAAACTATGGAAAGATTCCAGTCTTTAAACCTTCTAGTTCTTCTATAAAAATCTTTAGAAATAATTCAGACATAAATTTGAAAGATATTTAGCTCTCTGAAGATACCTGGGAGGATGTTTGAAAGTGCTTTGATGCTTAGTTACTGTAGGAAGTTACTTGCATCATAAGGTACCTAATAATCTTTAGAAGTCTGATTCTGTAGTACTGTGTGGGTGTTTTTAAAAAATTATACTTCCATGCCACAGGAAAAGAGGGAGTTGCAATCTAAAGTGCTCTTTACTGGGTAAGTGGCTGCAGGTATAGACCTGGCTTCTGGTTTAAACTCCTCTATTATCCCCTCAAAGGCACTCTGGGGTCATTTGTGAATCCAGGTTTCAGTCTCCTAATAATACAAGTAGCAGGAATAAATGAACTTGGACACTATTTAATTTTTAATTAGCCCCCCTTGATCATATCCTTTGTAAAACTGGGGAGACTAACTTTCTCAAGCTAGTTCTCACCTGGTTAAAAAGCAATTAGCTGTTATACACAAGCTAAATGCATCCTTATTAGCAAGAATTTCTGCAAATTATATTGTTCTGGTTAAGTAGCTTTTCTGCCACTTGATGTGTCACGTTCAGGTCTGCTTCAGACTCTACAGCAATGGTGCCAAGATCTGAATGCCACCCAGTGAGAACCCCAGCAGTCTTGCCTGAGAGTCTTCTTTCTTTTCCATCCCTCTTCTCCTTTCCTGAAGACCATGTGCAAAGCAAACCCAACAGCAGTGGAAGTGGAAGACATATTTTTGTCTCCAGCATCTGGAAAGATTGAAAATAAACCAAGCTTGAACTTCAGTAGCCTTCATTTAAGGTTTAAAATGGCAGGTTCAGTTCCGGAGGACTGACGCTGTGTTTTCCTCTGTCATTACCAGCTGTGCAGAGGGGTGGCTCCAGGACATTTGGCTTTCTCTAGCCTGTGATTGAGGACAGTAACTCCTACTGAACACAGAGAGGTGCCGTTGTCCTCTGGGATCAATCCCCCCTGTGCAGAGCTTTCAGTACAGGGAGTTTATGACTCACTCGGGCTATTGGCACTTCCCACAAGCAGCTGGAGGAGCAGCCTTCTGTGTAGGAGAGACCTAATACAGTGATGATGAAACGTGGAAACCTCTTACTTATCCTTCTGCCTTTCTCAATAAATAAAATAAAGTGGCTCCCCAGTAGCTTCATGGGAACAAGGGGCTTTTCTCACATGTTGCTGCTGATGAGTTTGTCACGTGGCTCATCCCTGCAGACCAAGAGTTTGAGTGAGACCACTGCTGAGATGCCACCTGTGGATTGCCCAGAGAGCTGTACAACAGGATCCTGATCTGCAGGGCTTCACCACTCCCTGGGCAGGTTGTCCCCAGGGCCAACCAGGTGGGCAGGGTGCAGGCAAGCACCACTGATGCACAGTAGCCCTAATGACACAAACACACTGAGACTTGATCAAGACTCAAACCCACACACGCTAGGAGAAGCAAAGTGATTATTGTTGTAGCTCCTGTGCCCATAGGATCTCCCATCACTTTTGGAGAGCATTTGCTGTTCCTCACTCTAGGAGACAACTGCAACTGGGCAAATCTGACACTGTTGTCCCTTAACATGGCACCAGTGAAGTCTAATGGGCTTTAATTATCACACTCACATTCAAGCTGATGGGACTCAATTAAGGCTTTTGATTTTCTGAGCTGTCCAGTGGCAATACGTGGTAGCCTGTAGCCTGATCTCCAGACCTGAGCATGTGAAAGACTGATCAACTTCATCAGGGGGCAAAAAGGTTATGTTCAGGATGTCCATTTGCTTTTTTGCATGTCTTGTGGAGAAAACACAGTTTTGAGGTGTACACCTCTTTGGATATGACTGTAGAGGATAGTCCTGCTTTGTGCTATGGACCAAAGTGTCCTTTTGGTCACTTCACTGTTCTCTGAGTACATAAATAATCTCCACCCTTGTACTTGTCCTTATCATAAGCAGTATGGTCCACCTCACCCATAGGCACTAGCTTTTAGGGTAACCCAATAGCAAAAGGTCTTGTACAAGCCAGAGCTGGGTGTCCCAGCCAGCTCTGTCACATCTCCTGGGTGATAGCTACATTTATTTCCCATACAGTGGAATGGAATATCTAGTTTTGTTACATTTTTCAATCCCATGCTTGTCCAAATAGACAGGTATCCCTGTTTTTGTGTAGCTTACCTGTACAGGTGCATGAGTAGTGTAACGTTCACCCTTCATTAGCATGTATTCAAACCAGTGAAGGAGCTAATAGCAGACAACAACATCCCTGTGCCTCTCTCAAATGGATGGTTGATGGATGACAGAGCTTTCTTTTCAGAAGTGTAGGAGCTGCTGCCAGGTTTCAGATACAGCTGAGTGTGTGTGTACATACTGTGCTCATCTAAGAACCAGGAGGCTACAAAAAGAGTATTAAACCAGTAATTCAGTTCTTAATTCGCTGTAAACCATTAAGAGCTTCTCATTTTGTGAGGTGATCTGCAGCCAGATCACCCTTCAGCTCTTTCTCTTTAGGGAAATGTTTTTCAAGGGTTTTGCAAATAGCAACTCCTTTTCTGTTCATATGTTATTGCATGAAACCCCTCCTGAGCAACCCACCTCAGCCCAGGAGCTGCTCACCACTTTGAATCCCATGTAGCTCCTCACATCTCCTGGGCAAGGCTGTGGGAATCAGCTGTAGTTACTGGCTGCACACATAAATCCACACTCCCCCACACTGGAAAAGAGGGATGCTGCCAGCAGCAAAAACAGACGGTTCACTGGTTTTGGCTGAGAAAAATCCTTGGAGCCACTACTTTTATCTTTATTACCTTTAATGATTAATTCATCATTAATATTTGTTTTGATGTGTTTCAACTTCAACAGTCTGGAGGTTTTTGCTCAAGCTTTGCCAGCCTTTTTGAACACTGCCAGTTGGGATCCACCACTTGGAAACAGTCACTCTGATGGCGTGGTGTGCTTCTTGTGGAAATCAGGGATATTCCTGAAATCAGGGATGGCACTGGCATGGGGATATTCCTGTTGCCTTAAATGTGCTGCGGGTCCTAGTGTAGGAATCCAAGCATTTTAGAGGGTTGTTTGGTCCTAGCTTTCCCACTAGACCTGTGAGTTCTTGTAATGGACAACCCAGAACTTGAATTTCTTTTTGTTGAAAGGCTACTGAGCAACATTCACATGAAGACCTTTGAGACAAGTGAACGCAAGGTCAGCGTCTAACTCCAGGTGGGCAATCTAGGAACCCCTCATTTTTATTCACAAAGTGTCTATGTTAATGTGTTATGTTTGTGTGGGATTATAAAATTCCATCAGTGCCTAGCAAAAATCCATGCATCCATGCCAGAGAAGTTCAGCCTTTGTCTCAGCTCTGTTGTGATTTGGATACAAGGCAGAACAGGGCATAACCCCAGCCTGTGTCCCAGGGAAGCAACGAGCCTTTGGGCTCACTCATTGCATGTCTAATGGACGCAGCAGCACGCCCAACCCAACAGCTGGAGTCAGCTATTGTTTCAGAAATGGTCAGGGTGCTGCCTCCAGCATCCCTTTTGGACCATGCCTCATGGCTGGAAAGTGCCTCCAGGAGGAAAAGACGTGCTCTGGCTCTGAGGAGGTTCATCCATCTCCCTATCCTTCCCAGGAGGGAACCAAGCTATTTTTAAAGATGAGCTGTGCCGAGTGGTGCAGGAGGACGTGCCACCACACAGCCTGCAAATGCCACTGGAAGTGCAGGAGACAGATCAGTCTCTGATCACAGGACCTATAGAAATTAGGAATGAAGAGGAAGATTATGCTGCTAGAGAGTATAACATGAGGTAGGGCATGGATCAGAAATTGGAACGTGTACGTGGGTAGGTTTTGTCACAGCCAGTTAGTTTTACAGCTGCTTATCTGCACAGCTCAGGTTTCCAGCTGTGAAATGTCTCCAGCTTGACATTATCACCATGAAATCTCATGAGAATATTTTATGAACGTGGTATATAAGGCTGGCATTTGTAATAGAAGACATGCAGTACTGGGGAAGAAAGGCTACTGAAATGATTGGAAAGGTTTTTGGATCATCACCCTTGAGTAACAGGAGATCACGAAGGTGATGGGTAGGATCAAAAAGATGAAATGGAGAGAGGTCAAGTTGTATAAGCATGAGACAAGATCTCCTCACATCTCCCCATCCTTTCTCCTCTGTGTGGTGGGTTACACCCCCACGTAAGTCCCAGAAGAGGTGGCTGCACTGATAGCAGAATCACTCAGCATCCTGCCTGGACACCAGCTCAGGACAAATCCTATTCTGGCTCATTTCTTTGCATACAGAAAATTGCATGCCAAATTGGAGTGTTAAATCCCGAAATAGCTCAAGTGGCAAAAAATGATAATTTTAAAATCATCACCATCTTCTAAGGCTAATAGTAGTGGGCCTTTTGATGGGCATATCTCTCTCCCCCCTGAATTTTGGCTGCCCCTGCTTCCTTCAAACACCTGCTCTGAGCTATTTGCTGCTTGCTACCAGTGCTGAAGCTTTTCATAACAGATTCCTCTTCAGTCAGAGCTCAGTTAAGTTGTATGAAGTGATTCATCCCTCCACATCTGACTTTGTATCCCAGCTTCTAGGGCATCTGGGGTCTTTCTCTTCTAGCCAGTTTTGGAAAGCAGACAGGACTGCATGTTTCCTACCTGAGTAACTGAAGAGAAGCATAGAGATCTTAAAGCTGTAAGTAAAGACACTAATTTCCTTCATGTGTTGCAAGCAGTCTGTGGTTTGGAGACCACATATATACCCCAGAGTTCAACTCCTGGCCTTCCAGCCATAGAGAGTTAGCTCATCTGGCCAGGCAATCAACATATGGGCTCTGAAACATCTGGCTTTGAGCTGGAATTAGCTTCCCTTTGTCCAGTTGTTAGCTCAAGCAAGGTGAGATGGGCAATATGGGTAGGAGCAAAAGGTATCATGGTGGTAGATCAGAGAAGATCAATGTTGCCATCTGGCCATGAGACATAGTTAGCACTGTTTCCATCTTTCTGCTCATAAACATGAGTTCTCTTTCATTTTTAATGCAAGGGAATACTCACTGCTGAATCCAGTAAACCTTGTCCAGCTCTTTGTAATAACCATATTAAGGATCTAACATCAAAAATCAAGCAATCTAAATGCAGCAAGAGAGAAAAAAGCAGCTGTTTTGGCTTTGTGATCTCTCTAGCTCCACCTTTGCTCGGAACAGCTGACATCTGTCTGGTTTTGCTCACATCCCTGTTCTGTGTCTGGTTGAGGTTTCTCTAACTTTCACATTATTTGCATGTGTGTGAGGGAGAGGGAGACTGCTGATCTCAGACAGGGGAGACCAGAGACCTTTCTGTAGCCACAGGAGCTGTTGCCACTCAGTACCACATACACATTGGCGAGGGGGGGATATGAAGGGTGTGGGGTATGAAGTAGTAGAAATTAATCTCAGTACCATTAAATCTCCCACCTTGCATCTAAAGCTATCTCCAAAGATGTCCGTTTCAGAGGAGGGTGGTTGACCTGGTGATAGGAATCTAGTAGCCTTTTATTTACCATGGACTGCTGGAGCCTTAGATGATACTGATCCAAGGGTACTAGCCCCATGTTGGCATGAGCATTTTAAAATTTATGGTACTCTAACCTGGAACTTCATTTTTGTGTACAGAAGAAAATAAAGTCAACCAAGCCCCTTTTTTTCCCCCTCTGCAAACTTTACTGCAAGCACCCCCAACCCACCAAATGTCAGTGAGGCTATCTGGGGAATAACCATCTGTAAAATACCCATCCTGGAGGATGTTTTGGGGCTATGGGATAAGAGAGGGAGGAGGTAGAATTACAGATATGGTACTTCACATCATACATGCCTAGTTCATTTTCAAAGGTCTGAATTATAAGAGGTCTTGCATCAAGGTAAAGCACTGCAAATCCCATGGACAGCATCAGCATTTGAATGTTTTTGCAGAGCAGGAGCAGTGGGCAGAGCTCTGCTGCAGTCAGCCAGCCTTCTTCAGGACAGCCATCAGTGTCCTTCCCTGTACCAACCCTTGCCATCTCACTTACCCTGTTCCCTCCCCTTTTAGACTTGTCACATCTTCCCCGTGGGAGCAGGCTGGTTTGTTCCCATGAGTTCTCAGATGTTGACGAGCCATCCCAAAGATTTTTTGGTAGTTTTCTTTCATGTTGAAAGCCATCTGATACAATCAGCCAGCATGAATGGACTATCTTAATATCAGTTGAAGTTACTGACTCACTTCAGTTTTATAAGAGAGCTCAGGAGAGGTAAGGTTCTAGTGTCCTCCAGAGCAGAAGCTGTGATTTAAGAGCTTCCCGTGGCTACCTAGTGAATCCATCAAGCCCAGTAACCCCCATGCTGCTGGCAAAACTCTCTGCAGGGTATAGGTGGAAATAATGGAACATTTATTCACAAAGACATTTGGTTACCCAAAGCTACAAATCCTTACAGACTCAGGCTTTGTTAGTTCTGGCTTTCACAAAATTATTTGTGCTTTCTTGTGGCATTTTATCCATGACATGTGCTGCTCATGGAGGTGCAGCATTAAATGTCATATCTTGCAAATGAAGCACTGTGACTTGAAAAGAGTTGTTATGGAGGGAACCAGCCCTACTTAAATGGCTCTTTGTGTTTACCCAAGGTTTTTGTTCAATATTCTTCTAACCTCTCTCTAGTTTTCAGTGTTAAATATAATAGATGTTAGTATAAGTGATTTAATCATAGTTTATAGCATGAGTTTGCAGCAGGGCTATTTAACATGCTCTCCTGGCAGCTCAGCAGCTAAAGCAACAGCAAAATTTGGATCCTCTGCTTTTATCTGTGCAGAATGCTACCCTTCTAATTAACTCCCCATGGCAATATGCAACAAGATGACTTTCAGCTCTTTGGCCTCTGGGATGGTCAGGAGCTGGCAGAGATGTACAGGAAGTTCAGTCATTGAGTTTCCCTAATTGCACATCAACTTCCATATTTTAATCCTTTGCTTCTTAAAAGCAATCTCCAGCAAAAGCCAATGGATTTTTGTGTTTGCATGTGAATGTTGAAGGGAGTTTTTCCCGTTAGGACTAGTTCTGGATCTATGGGGCTTGTGCCCTTCTGGTGGCAGAGAGCAGGACATGGCAGCTTTGTGCCAGCCAGTGGTGAGGGTGGATTTTAGCATCACTGAGGTGCCACGCCGTGTCCCCATCACTGCTCCAACACTGCAGCTATCATTCCAGCTTGGCACGATGGAAGCTATCATGCAGAGCCAAACATCACTCCTGGTCAAGTCAGGTCTTGTTTTGGGGACAGGTTTCAGCTCCTTCAGAGTCAGAGGTTTCTGTGTTTCAGCAGTGCTGAATGCTGTAGCAGTCAGGGAAAAATGACAGTTCCCCTGTTAATGCTCTTGTGCAATGACTCCACAGCAGGCGAGGGGACCAGTCTGTGCCTGAGGCTCTGCAGCAGCTCAAACGCTCTCCCAACAGCCTTTCTTTGCCCAGATGCCATGCTAAGAAGTCACCCAAAGTCATTGGTTGCCTATTAAATTTGCACCTTTAAGTCTTGCTCATATGTTGAAGCATCACTCAGGTGCAATGTTGCCTCCATTCATGTGTGTTCTTGAGACTTTTGTAACAGCACATGGGCAGAGTCATAGACCTGAAAGGCTGGAGGGGAAGCTTGGTAATTTTGCATGGTTGCATCAAGCCTTGTGATTCGGGTCTGCCTGAGGCATGGCATCCAAACCAGTGCTGCTCTATAAATGCTGAATCCATCCTTTCTTTTCTTAGTTTCTTACCAGGACTAATCACTTCTTGTATTTTTTTTGCATATTTAAATGTCCCTGATTCTCACTTCTAGATTTATTTTCCTCCTTGTCCTCTGGATTGCAGCATCTCATGGGCCTTGTAGGGTGAAGAGTCCTGAGTGAATGGCTTAAAGTCTTAGCCTCTCTTTGTTTGTATTTTTACTTCCAGACATCTACTTTCCATCAAATGGCTGCAGAATATTCCTGAAAATTAAAAAAACAGCAGTGACTGGAGGTGGCACCTGCCCTTGGTGTCACAGATTTGCAGGGACACATCATGGTAGAGGAGATGCAAACAGCACCTGGGGTTTGCCAGGAAGAGGGGAGAGCTTCAGGGACAACAGCAAGTGTGATAAGTAGAGGTTAAAAGGGTAGTGAGAGAGATTTCCTTAGCTGTATATTTCCTTGTTCATAACAATTTACATAATCTAATCTATTTTGCTTTAACTTATTTTTTAATAACTAAGCCCATATTTTGCTGTTCACTTTTTTTTTCTTTCTTTCTTTGGAAACAATTAATCACACCTGCTGTCACCCCAGTCCATGTCCCCTCTGCTGCAGCCATAATGGTTCATCATCATGTACTGCCACATCACCAATGCATTGCCTCACAGAGTTGATCCAGGGCAGGTTTATCTGTTGCAGCATTGGAGCCACGTGTTGAGAAGGGGGGAGGCCCAAGGGAGAGGACAGAGGGAAGAGAAAGGCTATGGAGAGGTAGGAGAAGAGATTGGAATAATACGGCCCGTTAGTTAAGGTCATTGCAATGAGTGGCCCTCAGCCTTGGCGGGCTCGTTGTGTGTGTCAGGGCTGCAGGCTGCTGGGCCCTGCTGCCAGGTGAAGGGAGGGGAGTGAATGGAAGAAGATCAGGTGGCTGGTGCTGGCTGCAGTGACCTCTGCTGGGAAGCCCACGGCTGCTTTGGTCCAGCTTCAGCAACACAGCCCACAGCCTGATCTAAACTAGGTTCCTCCCCAAGTGGTTTCTGTCGATTTGGGTTTTTAATTTTGAATTCCATTTTCCTTTAGCTTGTCATTTTAGAGTCCGTCTGGGTAGAGAAATGCTATGCAGGACAAGCTGCTTCATTTGCAGGCATGTGATGTGCACTTCACTAGAAATATTAAGCACTGCATGACTCCAAGATTATGGCTTTGCTGGTCTTGGAGAGGCTGAGAGAAAGAGGGAAGCAAATGCAGGCTTCTCACCTCACCAAGCCCCTCGAGTGCAGTGGCCACCAGCATGGGGTGACTGTTGTGCACAGGCATCACCTCCCGAAGGTGATCTTCTTCCAAATTCCATCATCCCTATGGGGGTGGCTCCTTTTGTACTTTGGGGGTGATTCAGCTTCTTCTGCTGCCTTCTTCCAGATTACATTCTGTATTCATTGTGTCCCTGAATCCCACACACTCATATTTTGCATCTGATTTTGAAGAGGTTCAATACAGAGGACTCCACAGTGAAAGGACTAAAACTTTTCTCCCCCTTCCACTTTAGAATGGAGCAAGCTTATCTGCCTGCAGAGAGCAGAGCAGCACCATGCCCACTTGGTTTGCAAATCAGAAAAAGGAGAGGGTCTCGTGGCAACCCTCAGCACGCTGTGTTGTGTGTCATGAGCTCCCCTCTGGTCTCTACCTCCCCAGCTGTTCATCTTTGTGGGTAACCCACCCGTTAGCCACGTGTGTGAGACAGTTAGGGGTTGCTGGCAGCTGTCTCAGAGGGGTTAGGTTGCTTTGGAGAACCTCTGAGTTTCACAAAAATAGAATGCAAAGCATTAATATGTGCGTGGTAAAAACTGCACAGCAAAGTTGGGGGCTTTAAACAAGTAATGCTATAGTAGGTTATTTGTGTTAAAGCTCTCCTCTTGATCATGATGGTATGAGGTACAAAAATTGTCATGTGAGTGTGTGTGCACAGAGAGGAGAATGGATAAATAGATATAAGAATTTCCATTAGAAGTGACTATTTGTTTGAAATGTCATCTGGGATCCTGATGTAGCTTCAGCTAACCAGGGAAAACTGCCCTTGCCCTAAGTGTAACCATTAAAGGGACCAGGAACTAGACATGCACAACAAAATAAAGGTTTCCAAACGTGTGTTGTGCAAAGCCAAGTGGGTGCTGTATTGCCTTCCTGTTGTCAGTATTAAGAACTTAATTTGTGATGCAGCCTAGCTTGAAAAATATAACGGGATGGCTTAAAATATAATGGGATTTTTCCAGGTATTTATGTACAGTGAGGAGCCTACTCATGTATTTATTGCCCTTAAATCCTGTAGTGCATTATATTTGAGTTCACTGGCTGTTGTTGTTAAATTTCCTGTGTGAAAGTCCTTATATGAATGCAACTTTTGATGACTGATTGTGGGCATAAATTCAGGTCAGTCATAATCTTCCCAGTGAATTCAGAAGAAATGGGATTACCCTGCATTCTTATAAGAAAGATTCTGCCAGGCACAGGGAACCTTCTGCTCTCAGCATCTTCACACATGTTAGGGCACTTGAGACCACTGAGGATGAAGCCCTGACACATGATTAAGCGTCTTAATTAAGCTACTTGAAGTTTGAAACATGTAGAGAGTTTTTGGCTGATGAGTGGTCTCTGCTCAGCTTTCTCTTGCTCTTAAAATGATTGCCTGCAATTAGCGTAATTAATATCCCATCCCTGGAGTTTTACTGGTAGTATCTTTGTGGTTTGCACAAGTTAAATGTATCCTTTGGAAATTATGTGTAAGCATTTACGAAGCAAACTCAGAGAAATATTGCTCTGGTAGTTCTGGTAGTTAATTAGCTGAATGCTTGTAGAGATTGTTTTTCTCTTTAAAACTGTCCTCTTGACAAGAGGCTTAGTGGAAAGGATTGGTGGGAATGGTGAGGATGAAAAGAAAACCCATGAGGCTGCTTGGAGCTGTGGCACAAAAAGTGCAGAGTGCCTAACTCTGCAGGGACATCGGGGTATAATGAAAATAACTATTAATGATATCTTATCTTGTGGTTTTTCAGGATCAAGCATGAAAATATAGTTGCCCTGGAAGACATCTATGAGAGTCCGAACCATTTATATCTGGTCATGCAACTGTAAGTACTGAACTTAATGACGTTTTTGTGTCAAAGTCTCCAACTCCATTTATTCTGGTTTTGTTCTTTAACCCAAAAGATGAGATATATGAAAGGTATTTGTCTTGTGTGCTACACTCTGCAAAAATCCCAGGCAGGTGGTTAAAAATTAATCTCTGAGTGTGATGAGCTGGGTTGTTGTAGAATTGGGAACTGAAGTGTTTTGTGAATAGTCTCACATTAATGAAACCGGTGTGAAGAGATGTTAAAGGGATCAGAACTGGCTCCATACACATGGACTTGCCATGGTTTAGCTCTTTGTGACTCAACAGATGCCTGCTCTGTACTGAGAAAGAAGTAAGCTGAGATACCACCGTGTGCATTGGTGCTGAATTTGCAAGAAATCATCATCCTTGTCTCAGCAGCAGTGGTGGCTCATACCATGAGTCCTTGACACGTCTTTCTCACCAGAGCCCGTTTTCCCCCTGTGAGTCTGGGTCCCCTTAGGCTGACCTGGTCCTCCTGTCACATCCACCTGCCAGGGACAAGGGGAGTGACAGCCAGATGCTCATACTGCCTTTTTTGTTTAACTCCTTAAATCAATTAAAAAGCATTGTTTGAAGTTAAAATTTCCTCTTGCCAGCCCTAGTTTCTCTCTCTTTCAGCTATGAGGTCACCTCAAATGAGCAGAGCAGATAGGGCAGAGGGATAAATCACAGCTGGGAAGAGCCAGATGTGCCATAGGGAAGCCTGGAGCATCTGACAGAGGCATATGTGGGGTTGAATACCCCACACAATGCCCCTGGGGACTGTGCTGGTCCCTTGTCTGTTGGTAGCATTCAAGCATGGAGATGTCCAGGGATGGAGATGTCAATAGAAGCTGTTCTGCTGGCAGTGTGGAAAGAACAGCACCTGCCCTGTACATTTTTGATCTGTGTTTGTAGCTCTACATTTCAGCCCAGAGGGCTGCAAAAGGACTTGCAGAGGAATATCAATGCCATACAAATTCCAACAAACCAGCTGGGTTGTGGGAAGTTCCAATTTTGTGATCAGTCAAATTACAAATCCTTATTCTTTTTAATCTCTTTAGAAAAAAAGAGAAATCAATATTACTCCTACTTATTATTAGCTTGTTTAATGTAGTGTAACCCTCACTTTTCTGAATTTCTCACCTTCAGTTCATTGGGTTATCTGAAATGTAGGTCTGTAATCATAGGCGACACTGAATATAGATTAATATAAATTTCTGCTTGCTCACAATTCAATGCTGACTAAAGAATTTTCCTTTCTGTTATAGCTGCATTTGTAAACCCAGCCAACTTATTGTCCAAGGGCCAAGCATTTAGCTGTTCCAGAGGGACACAGCTTCACTGCTGCCCACTGGGGTGAGACCCACAGTGTTTGGGGTGGCAGCTCTGAGCACTTCCCAGCTCCAACAAAGAGCTGCACCTTCTCTTATGAGGTAGACCATGACATCCTGTCTCCAGATTCATTGAACTGAATCTGCCAAGGAGTGGGGTTGATGCTTTTTATCGTTTCCAGGGAATAACCTTTCTGTGCTTTCTTGGAAAAGGGTTGTTTTATCCCAAGGTGGAGAGGACAAGGTGGACAGATGGTGGCAGGACAAAGAGCAATTGTTTTAAACTACAAGAGGGTAGATTTAGATGAAGTATAAGGGAGATGTTTTTAAAAATGAGGATGATGAGACACTGATACAGGTTGCCCAGAGAGGTGGTAGATGCACCATCCCTAGAAACTTTCAAGGTCAGGTTGGACAGGGCTCTAGTTGAAGATGTCCCTGCTTGCTGCAGGGGGGTTGTACTAGATGACCTTTAAAAGGTCCCTTCCAACCCAAACCATTCTATGATTCTGTGATTTGGCTCACCCTCATTGCTGTGGACATTGCTTTAGGATGGTACAAACTCTGGGCTGCATTTGAATTTTCATCAATAGTTTGGATTGGGATCGACTGGCACCAACAGCTGGGAAGAAACTTCACAAAGTTCAGAAGACTCAAAATCAATTCTGTGTGCCTCCTTTCCTAGTTCCAGTCAGGAAAAGGCATGTACAGATAATCTCTTGTTTCCAAGGTAACACCAACTTGTTGATACAATAGCTGTGAACCATTGCATGGGTTGTTTTGTTTGATTCTGCTTTGATTCATTTACATTTCTGCCCTGTTTATTATTAGATTCATTGTGGGGGTTTAGCTTCTCATTTGTGTTTATTTTTCCTAAACAGGACAACAGTTGCCTGCATTTATAACTGGGGTTTGATATGAAGTAGAAGGGGTTCTGTTGAAGCAGCTTTTGGGAAGCATTAAATTAGGGCCACTTAAAGATCAGTGTCAGGGGCACAACCAATCTCAAAGCCATATGCCTTTCTCCCTGGCTCACTGCTTGCTAAGTGGGCACTAACTAATGTTTCCCAAGGGAGATTTTCTGTTGCATGGGCAATGTTTTCATTACCAGCCTTTAGAGCATTCCCTACAATGTTGTGGAAAATCCACATTGCAGCCTCTGAGCATCTTGCAGCACCTCTGTGGGAGAAGTGGGTCTACATCACTTTTGGAGGCAGACTGAGCCTCCGTGTTTGTTTGCCCTCTGCTATGTCTACTTTTACTTGAAAGCCATGCTTGTTAGCAGGCCAGCTTAAAAGAAAAATACTGCAGCTTGTTTATTCTGTCAAAGATGGGGCAAGCACAGGTGTCGGTGGCTGTGCTGGAGTTGGCAGGAGGGGAAATGAAGAGGTGGCTGTCCGTGTCTGTTTGACACTTAATTAATGCCTGCCAGTCCCTCCGGGAGCCCTTCCCAGGGTTATGTAGCTGTTGGTGAACCTGTCCTGTGTCTTTCCTGAAATGTTCATGGGGAACTCCTACTTCTGCCTTTGGTTTCACCACCTTGGCTTTGCACAGATTGTATACAAGCCATCTTAAAACTGTTCAAAGTGTCTTGCTCTTTGTGCAAGGTAGACCAGAAGTCCAGCTTGGAGATGATCAGATGTGAAAACTCAGTAATTTTTGTGCTGTCTCAGAGCATTAACCTGTTCCTTAGAAACAGCTGGCTGGGCCATTTTGTCTTCATTTATTTTCCAAAACTACAGGATATTCCAACCCAGTGGCTCTGAATTTGGCAAAGGTATGGACAACTCCATGCTGTCCATAGACAGCAGGCTCAACTAGAGCCCTGTTCCAACTTGCTTCAAGCAATATTGCTCAGCTTTGGTATGAGGTGGAGTTACAGGTGCAGCTGCAAAGCAGGATACAGATGTAGGATAATCGCTGCCTCTCCGATGATGATTCTGCTAAGATTTTGCAAGCACTGTAGAAAAGTACTGTCAAGCATTTAGATTTTGTCATATTTCCATTAGGATGCTGTGCTTTAAAACCAAGAAAACACCTGCTCCTTTCCAAACTTGCATTTCTTCTAGTACTGTTAAGACCTGCACAGGTATCAAAGACAGACACTAAAATATCCTGACAGTCTCATTCCATCTGGATGCTGAGAGAGATTTCCCCAGAGGATATTGTAGAAGATAGGGGAAAATAAAGTGCTTTCAGAAATAAAAATTTTATTGAACTGTGTCTCAGTTTGATAGTAAACTTTGTTAGTGAGTGGTGACTGTTGGTTTCTATTGGTGCCACTTGGCAAGAATTACCCTGCTGTGTCTTCTAAGCTGTCTGCCTTCACCTTGTCAGCGCAGGGAAATATCCTGATAACCTGTTGTGGTTTTTGTTGTCAGACACTAATATTTCTTTGGCGTAATCAGCCTCTTTGGGTTATTGATGAGTCATTTTCTGCATGCTGGATAATGGTGTGTAAAAATGGATTTACATAAACACGTCGTTTCTGTCTGAGTGGCACAGGACCGTTTGCAGACACTGTTTCTGAACGTGCTGCCTGGGCAGGTCAGAGCAGATTCCCAAAGCTCCACTCTGACTTCATCTGTATTGTTTGCCTGCATCGAGGCGTGAAGCAGCAAAGTTGGTTTTCCTGCAGGTTTGTGTGCACCCTGCGCTAGTCCAAGCTGCAGGAGCTGGGGCTGTTGCCTCTCCAAAAGGATGTGGGGCCCCATTAAAAATCGATGAGGACATTAATTTCCTTGTAATGCTTTATTTGTCCATATTTGCTTTGAATATGTAGGAAGCTGGTAGTTTTGCTATTTCTACTCTTCTGTCCAAGTTGGTTGAAATCCACACAATGGGTCAGAAGTTACTAAGGGCTGGCAATCTGGGATGGGGTGCCACTGCCTCACTGCCTTTGGAAAACAGGCTAAAAATAGGTCTAAAAATCACCTCCAAAACTTATGGAATTTTTCTGCCTGTCCCAGGGCAGTAAATGCTGCCTCTACCAGCTGATCAGCCTTAGCAGTTATTTTTCTAACCTGTTCTTAAAAATCTCCAGTTGTAGGCTCCCCAGGGAATCAACACCACTGCCTAACATCCTTATGGGTATAGAGCATTTCATAGTAACTAAGTCTTCCAGGCTGCAATTGTAACCTGCTATGCTGGAAGTCTTAGTTCTCTAATACCTCCTGGAGGCAATGAGACTGTTCAAATAGGGAAAGGTTACCAGAGCAAGCCCTGGAAATCATGTAGCTAGGTAAGTAATGAGTGAACTTGAACGTTCACCTCTGAGTTTCTCTGCACTTTTATTTCACTGTTAAAAATTGTGCTAAGTCCAGATAAATTCTTATTATACTAAGGTCTAGTTAAATAAAGGGAAAACCCTACTGCCAGTCTGGTATAGCTTTCCACTTCTTTGGGGGGCTGTGCTCCCAAAGAGCTTGTCTGATCCTCTTGGTAGGAGGGCTACTTTACCCAGATCCTGGCAGCTGGTGTTTCTGATTCTCCAAGGAAACCAGAGTGTTTTGCCTTGTGAAGTCTTTTGAGACTTCGATGTCTCTGCTGAGAACAAGCTTTTAGGTTAAGCAGCCTGGTTCAGCCAAGCTTAAAATGCTTCTCCCCACCTCTGCAGAAAAACCCAGCCTGAACTGAGCCAAAACCCCTGACCTTGGGGTTTTTCCAGCTTGGCATCTTAACTCTGCTGAATTATTCAGATGATTTCCATCAGAGTAAAGCCAAGATGACGGAGGCTCCTTCCTGCTGGGTGCAAGTCACGCACCGAGGAGAGCCCTGCCCAGGGGTGTTCAGGCTCAGAGCCTCAGTATCCCATTCCTACTGCTTACCAGCTCTACCCTGCCACATGCAAGCACCCTAAACCCCTGTAACAACATGGGAGGCACTTCAAACAGGCACGTACCTACCTGCAGTAAAATCTGTAAAAGTTTTTACTATGGCTGGAATTATGCTGCTTATGATTTTGCCTTTCACCTGTATGTTTTGAAAGTAAGTAAGCAGAGCACTAAGCTGTGATTAAGTGCTGAATCCCCTTTGTTTTTTGACAACCCAGTGCTTGAGCACTCTCTGAGAGTAGCTGAGCATGAACGGGGCATGCAAGTGACATTTCAATAAAAATATTTATGCTCCAAGAAAAACAAGAGACAATGGAGGGAAGTGCCGTGTTTGCCAGGTTCCTTAAGGAGGCTAGCAAGGACACAGTGTGTTACAAAACAGCAATACACACGCCAAACTGCTATCCCATCAGGATGCTAATTAAAGCAAAACACAGGTCTGCTGCACTGCATTCCTTAAGTCAAATTTATTCCCGTCCTTGTTTTCTTTGTGCCTGTGAAGCATTATGCAAAAGACAGAAGGAAACATCTCTGCATTCACAATGGGATTTGTAGGAATGATAAAAGCAAGCTGCATTCTTTAGCAGTAAAAATACGTACGTATGCCCAGGCATCTAAGAGAAGCCTCCCAGCATCACCTTTTTCTGTGGGTGGTGTGTTTGTTATTAGTACTACTAACATAATGGTAAGAGGAGAAACATCACCAGTAATGCAGAACACTGGAGCTGGTGACCATGGGCAAGGGGATTCAGTTCATTTTGTGTTAGAGGATGGGAGATCAGCTGCACACCCATACACTCTGGTCTTTGTTTCCAACACTCCTGGCTTGGATGACATGTCTCAAAAGGGCCAGCCCGAAATAGTGCTTGGCACCCACTGAAAATACACTAGGTCTGTTGTGAAAGCCTTGGGTGCCGTGCTTCCTGCACCTCCTCGTGCTCCGGGTGAATAAGGTGTGTGGTAGGTGCAGGTGCTAAATGGATCTCATGGGATTTATTGGCTAGGACACGTGGGGTTTGTTTGCCAGGAAAAGACCTCTTCCCAGTTCCTGGTCAAGCAAATAGTAATTTGATACACATGAATTTTATGTAGATCAGTTATTGGATAAATTGTCCACATGATGTGAGGTTTCTTTTAGCAAATGTTTCTTAAGAACTACAACATCAGGAAGAGCTGTAGTTCCTGGGCATGCCATGAAGGAGCCTGTGAGGTGCAAGGGAGCTTTGCTTGGACATTGACACAGCTGAGCAGAGACTTAGAGGCTTTAGTTAGGTAAGACGATTTCCTCACAGGTTGTGGAGTGAAACATCAGTGATTTGGGCAAACTAGCTTTCATGAGGCTGCAGTGGGACAAGAAATGGCACTAACTACACCCTGTAGTTGAAAAAAAGTCTTTGTTGATTCTATAGACAAGAGTTTTTTTGAACTGGGGGGAGGGTGCTATAGAAGGCACAGCTCCCCAGGGATGGGTACTGCTGGTGAATGTGGAAAGCAAAGTGGGAGAGCAACAACAGTGCTGAGCATATGTGACACAACTGGGAGCATCAGACCATGATCGTGGGAGAATTGCTCAGAAAAATGAATCCTGAGCACCCACAGCCTTCAACATGGACATATTGCAGACGTGGGCCCAAACTGCAGAGCTGGCATATTAGATTTCCAAACCCACCATTATTATTTGGGTGTGTGCAATAAAGGTTTCAGTTCCAGCCTGTTTCTAGTGCTTAATGCAGTCAGAGCATGGTCTGTCAGTACTGCTCAAAAAAAGAAGCTATCTTAAAAAAAAAAAAGCAAGCCTTATTAAAACCTTCGAAGGCATTTTGACTGAACAACATAGGCCATCCTATTAAAAGGCTAAAGGAGTTAATCTCTCTGTGCATCAGTATTTTCCCACTAGAGCTTTGCAAGCTACAGACCACATAACAAACTGACCCCTGGCATCATGCCTCTGGGCACTGGGGGGTAGCTATTAAACCAGCACCAATTTCACTTCTTTTTCTTTGGGGAATAAAAGATGCTTGCATCTGTTGGGTTCCATTGGTGAGTGTCCAGTATGAAGGAGTATCTCCCCTTTCCTGTGGCTGAGAAGTTATAAGCAGAGCAGGAAAGATTAATCATAGAATCATAGAATCCT
>NW_008603524.1:137614-137863 GCF_000691845.1 Merops nubicus | reverse complement strand
AAGACATTAAGCTCCTACAGCTTCATGGACATCAGCTGTAGGAAGCACCAGTGTCATTGCAGAAGATCTACAAAGAGGAATGTTTTTTTTCCCTGTTAGAATAATTTTCCATTTTCCTGGGCATCAGCAGGCCACCCAAAATATATACACAGGCATGCAGACACAGAAGCCACCAAAAGGAATGAACAATCTGCTGTACATGGTTGCATCTGTCCAGCCAAAGGTGCACCAAGAGAGAAGGGAATATAG
>NW_008603524.1:115189-137442 GCF_000691845.1 Merops nubicus | reverse complement strand
GTTTATGGCATCTTATTCTTTCTGCTCTTGAGGCAAATGCTCAATCAGTACAATTTGTCTTTAATTTTTGTTGATGGCAATGAGCATTGTCACTATTCTTATACATCCTGAGTCTTAGTAATTTCCTCATTTAATCAAAGTTTCACGTCCTAACAGTACAGGGTCAATTATTTTACAGGATACTGAGCTGTAAACACTTAGAGTGGGTGAGTCTAAGGATGGACACAGGAGATCATTTGCTGCACTTTTTGTAATAATGACTATGAATGATCCTAGAGGTCCTTTCCAACCATAGTGATTCTATGAAACATAAAAAAAAAGAGACCCTGAAATACAAAGCTTGTGTCCCAGTAGCTTTCTTGGATATGGATTTAACCAAAAATGTGTTATTGAAGGAAGAAGTTGCTTAGGATTGAAAAGAAAGACAAGAGCAGCAGATTTCTCAGGTTGATGTATTTGAGCAAGGCTTCACACTGGCAGACTGCTGCTCTGGTTCCTTCACTAAACCACTGAATTCATTTCACTTTAACACTTTCATATCTCACAGCACATTTCCAGAGAATGGTTTTTATTCCATTCTTGCCCTGACTGCAGCTCAACTGTTGCTGTAACATATACTATGAGTATCATTTTATGAATTAACCAGAGGCAGGAGAAATGTCTGAATCAGACAGAATCAAATTAAGGATGGAAATGTGTTGTTTGAAGAGTAAGAGGTCTGAGATGCTGCACACTGGTCTTGATCTGTTCATGGTCCTTCCATTTCAATGCCCTGTGCTGCACAAAAGATTTCTCCTACCTTTGCATGGCCAAGGAATTGGAATGAGTGAAAAACACCCTCCCTGCTGCCCCCCAAATGGCAAAGGGTGGCCACATGCTTTTCTACATCATCCCCATTCCATTTGTCACTCCTCACTTAGATGTACAAACCAGTCTTTACTAGATGATACCAAAATACTAATCCAAACAACAAAAATAGCACAAACCTCCACTTTCAAGCATAAAATAGTTTCAAGGTTGCTTTGTTTTTTTTTTTTTAATTGTATCTGGGAGGTTTTCCCCTATAGACCCTGTTCCTTTCTGGGTTGGATTTGTTGTGGTTCAAAGGGAACCAAGCATTCCCATTGATTTCCTGCTTGAACCCCTTGCCAGATAGTAAGCTCAGGAGCATTTTCTAATGACTTCTAATGCCATGACTCACAGAGCCCTGGATAAAGGGTTGGTCTTTCATTTCAGCAGCCTTACCAAGGTTATCTCAGGTGAGTAACTGCCTGCTCCCCAGGCAGGTAGGAGTCCTGCAGGCAGCTTGCTCAGTGCCTCATTAAACTGCAGAACTCCAAACTCACCCCTCACTAAGCCATGCAGCAGCTCTGCTGGTAGTATTATGCAGGTCTGCTGGCTAAAGATCCCTCATTTTCCCTTTCCTCAAGGGACAGCCTAGATTCACTCCAACAGCTTGCTCAGAGGTGTCTGTAGATCTACAGCCCAGCAATTCCCCAAAGGGGACCTACGCTCCCAGGAACATGATGGGGGAGAGGCATCACTCCACTTTTGCCCTGCTGAGGACCCACAAACACTCACCCTCAGCTATCCCCCTGCACTTGGCAAGCCTGTATACCTTCTGTGGTTGGGGCAGCTCACAGAAGCCTTCTCCAGGTGATGCACTTGACAGCTCTGTTGCAACGTTCCTCCTGACCCAGAGGCTCTTGGCACAGCCCAACCTGTTCCCAGCTGGATTTTTCTCCAGCTGTTCTTTCCTCTCCTCCAGCAGCCTTCCAGGAAACACTCCCTCAGGGGACTACTGCCCCTTACCTCAGGGAATGTCCTCCAGCCACAAGACCACTGCATACTAAAACTGTGGAAGTCTGAAAGCTTCATTTGCCCTACTGGGACAATGCCACCAGATTCAAACTTCTACCTCTTGAGGTCCTGCTCTAGACTCAACTGAAAACCCCGTTGGATAAAAGCTTTCCATCTCTTTCTTTGCTTTTTACAAGCCACATTGCCTATTAACATTTCCACACAGCATTTTACTGAGCAGTCAAAAAAGTGCTTTCATTAACAATTGTACTGAGATGGTTTGTGTTGTGTTTAAATCAATCAAGTCTTATCTGAGAGCAATGTAACGTACTAGACTGTATGTCCTCTAGTGTCAGAGGCAGAGACTACTGTCTTGCTTCAAATAGTTATTTTTTAACTCTTTCCATGCTACTGGTTGTAGAAAGACATCTTTAGCATGGATTAATATTGTGCAACCTTCTCTTTTAGAATTACTCTTCCCTTAGGACACTAAGAGTGCAAGATGCTGCAGGTATCTTGGGAGAGCAAGGAAAGACATCTCTGACAGCAATCTACTCTTATTAAACTATATATGTATTAAGTTTTCCTTTTTAACATATACATCTCTTCCACAGTGTCCCTTGGTGCTCTGGAGTCCTTGGAGCCACAGAAGCTGCATCAGAGGGGCTGTTCCACAAGAGCTTGCTCATCAGCAATTAGTAGATTACCTGTCCCTCTCTCATAGACAAGAGATCCTACAGCCTCAGTCCCCTTTAACCACAGTCATCCCCCAAGAGCATCTTCACTTGCAAGACCATGTCTGGACAACATCTAGTATGTTTGGTTGATCAGACAGCATCTAGGAGGGTCTAGCTGTAGCTATTCAAGAGAGAAGCCAGATTATAGCTCCTGTCTGCATATATTTAATCAAATCTTCAAACATTTCATCCTGTACTCCCCCATTCAAATTGTCAGCAACACGTATTCAACTTAAACCATATGTCTTTGGTTGCCCTGTTTGGCCATTTCCAGCCTTCACATCCCCAGTGCAGGCATCTCATGTAGAACTCTTGGGTTTGTGGCAGGCTACAAAATCTCAGTTGTTAGTCTGTTATCTGCCTGTTCACCAGTTGCTCTCCTGACAGTTCATGCTCTATTAGTTTATTCATACTGCTATAAAAATTAGCCTTCCTGTTTACAGGCACACGTGGCATTGTTACAGCACGTACATGGCTCAAGCAAAATTCCAGGCAAGTAAAAATGGGTGCAAAATATCCAAAACTAATGCAGAGGCAAGGACATGATCACCATTTGACCTCTGTATTGGATCATGCACTTCTATCAGTAAAAAATACAACGCTGCCTTTATTCTGGTGGCATTCCACATTGCACAACAGGATCTTAAGGAAGAACCCAAATACTTATTTATAAAAATATCTGCTTTTATGTGAATTGAATTCTCCCTTTCTTTTCTTTACTGTGTTCCAACAGCTCTGTACCAGAACGTAGAACTTGAAGGGGCATCCTGAAGTGTCACTGTATCCTGTCTCCTGCTCTTGCAGGCACAACAGCACAGTATACATTCCACAAAATACTCTGTATTAGACATGGGTTTTTATGCTCCTGCTATCACCAGAAAGCTGGTCCAGAATCTCACCCTTCTAATGGCTGGGAATCCAATTTGCAAGTTAAGTTTATTCATGGCTTTTTCATATCAATTTGTGTGCCACTCTTGTCACTTCACTTAGATTTGTCCTTCTGATTGGAAAGTTAATCCTCTTGAGTATTTACAGCTGTCATGATTTTATTTCATTTGGCTAACCAAACCATGCTCTTTTAATGTCCTGTACACAGACATTAGGCTCCCTGTTCCACTCATCACCCCTCTGTGACTGTCCCAGTCTGACTTTGCCTTTCAAGAAGACTACAAGTTTCCATGGTTGTCCCAGGAAGGTCTTACAGGGTCTGGTCCCATGAATGAGAAGCCTGTCTTTGCTGAAAAGCCATCCCTGAAACTAAATTAGTCACCATAGGGGTGACTGAGCCATCTAGATTTTCCATGTGAGATCCCAGCTTTACAGACATCATTAGCAAAACCTTGCTGAACTGCCAGTAGGGAAGGAACTTCATGTTCTGAACCCTTCATCAGTGCCTTCAGCTTCCTCCCACCACCCGGGCCATGACACACGAGGAACACAGCTTCTGTAATCATGCACAAAATTCCAGAAAGCTCAGCACAACAATATTCATCCAACCTTTGCATCTTGTTCACCTCCCTCAGTGCTTACATGTTCAAAAGACTGCTCTTCACACCTCTTCACCTTCAGATGGGGAAGAAAAAAAACCCAAACCACACAGCATAAACCAGATGAAAGCTTCAGTCAAGAAACGCTGGTAGGTGTTTCAGCTTGTGCTTCTGCTCCACAGGAAAATACAATTAAAACTGATCCATTTGCTTCTGGATCACAGTTCCTTAAGAACCCTTTGGCACTTTCACTACAGAAACAGCACCACAGAAAACATTAGCCAGAATTTTCTTCCTCCGGCAAATTTCATTAAATGCAGATTCTCTTCCCCATGTGTCTTAAGAAACTCACTCACTTTTCACATGCCCTTAATGATACTTGAATAAAAATGGTAAGTTTGCTTCCAAGCAACCCGCCTGTGTGGGCTGCTAGACTGCAGCAAATTGGCCTTTTTAAACCTACAGACACACACAATGGGTTTTATCACCAGCTAAAGAAAGTACTTGAGCTATAACTGGGCATTTATCTTGGAAAAATATTACCTTTGCCAGCACTGTGATAAGAAATAAATGTGAGACCTCTATAGATGGCTTCAGAGTTGTGGAGCAGCTTCCTAAACTACTTTCTAGAAATCCAGGACAGACTGGGAAAGGTTTCGGGTGTGTTTACGTCAGGCTTTAGGTTCAGATCAAGGTTATCCTTGTGAAGTGAAGCCCCCAGTTGTCCCCACTCACCGTGTCTTGGTCCACGTAGCTGAGCAGTCCTGGAGGACACAAACTGGGTGTCTTTCAAATGAAAAACTTATCTGGAAGAAGCTTTCCATGACTGCCTCCATGGCACTCTAGTTGCTGATGGACATGGACTCCACAGAATCAGACTTGACTCATCCAAAGTAAATCCCCCTGAAATGTGTATCTTGGATGTCAGGTTTTCCATGCAGGCTGTTTTTGCTCTACTGATCCATTCCTACTGGTCCACTCTTCCTATTGATGCAGGCAGACAGCCCAGGTCAACTCAGATGTCAGGCTTCTCTGACACTTCCTTCTGCTGCTTAGTTTCATTGCTGTGAAGTTCCTTAAGTTTCAGGGCTGGAATTCAGCTATGCCTCAAAACATTTGGATATTTCTTCAAATGCATCTGTACCTCTTAAGACAGAAAAAAAAAAGCAGGGCTAAAAATACTGTGTGTGTTTACTCGCCAAAAATGTGTGTGGTTTTTCTGCTGGAGGTAACATAATGCAGACTCTTCTGCAGTTTGAGCAATTCCTCTTCCATGCCTGGTTGGAAAGCAGTGAGGAAAAGGAATAAACACCAAGCAATAAAACAGAAATAACTAAATTAACATCCCTCCATCAACTAGAACATGACTCTTTGGCTAGACCGAATCAGAACACACAGTGAGGGTAGAGATGCCTAAGCCTGCTCGTGTTCTGGCCCCAGCTGAAAAACACATGGCCACGAACTGCAAAAGATCAGCCTGAAGTCTTCAAAAGCTGAGACCACCACCTATGCAAGTCAGCCAATTCACTTATGGACAACTCTGAGCATCCTCTGAGGTGGTGCTGCGTCACCTTTTGGACCACAAGGCTCAGAGGGATGAATGTATGGTCTGGTAGGTGTAAGACCATGACAGGGACACTTCCATGAAGCAGTCTCTGGGGGGATGCAGTACAGCAGCTCAGGAGAATATGGCAAAAAGCAACAGCTGGGAGGAAGAAGTACATCCTGGTAATCCTTAGAAGAGACTCAGAAAGGCAGAATCATAAGGCACTCTTAATACCACAAATGTGCCAAATTCAAAGCAGAAGTAAGGGCTTATTCATTTAGCAAGGGAATACAAATATAACCACATATAAGCAGCTCACTGCTATTATTTCATCCTGTCCTGTCACACACACAGACAGACTACAGCTACAGGCATCTATTCCCTGCCAAGAATGGTCTCCAAGGAGAGATTACCATGTGCTATCATTCTGAAATGCATTAATTTGATCAAGGGAAGTTATTAATAGTGTCCAACTTCTTTAGCAAATTTCAGCCTCATTTATTGCCAGTATGTTACCCACAAACATCCCTAATTCCCAAACTATTGATGGCTCTATGAGTCCTGCTAATATCAGAGCTGCAGCCAGGGCCCTGAGGGCATGAAGAGCCCATTGTGTCCCAGCCTGACCTCTCCTGGGGACACCCCAACCTCTGCCTATGGCCCAGGACCCCATTTTTTCCAGCACCCTAGGGTGCAGCACTACCAAGCTCCAGTTCCCCACAGCCCTTCTCTGCCTGGCCATAGGACCCACTGATCCTGTCCCAACCCATAGGCTGGTGTCCCAGCCTGGCCTCAGCCCATCTCCATCCCCATGGAGATGCCTGGTGCCCCAGGGTGGAGCCCCCCATGATGCTCCAGCCCCAAACAGACCACTCTTCATCCAGCACTCATCACTCACAGCCAGGAACTCACTCCAGATGGCTCCTACAGATGACTTCTACTCCCTGGCACAGCTCTTGGGGTCCTCCATGAATACTGCTGCTATAAATGGATTTTCTAGTACATCTTTGCAAGATTACTTGCACAGCAGGGCCATGTGTCCCTTTGTGCTGCACGTGATAAACTTTCCTAAAATAGCTGCACCAAAACCAAACGCCTGGATTTATTTACAAAACATTGAAAATGCAAATAAAACCAGGACAAGTCAAATTCAAAACACTGGGTCTGATCAAATACCATCCAGCTGAAAAGAAATATTCAAAAGATTAAAAAAAAAAATTGAAATGTCTCTTTGATATCTCAGAAGGCATTGTATAAGGATGAGAAAGAGAACTCCACAAGCTCTCCACAAATGAAATAGTGATGGCAGTCTGAGACACCTGTAGGAAACTGGACACTCCTGTTTCCCTTGCTCAGCCCAAGCTACCTGGGAACAGTCTAATTCTCCAAGAAGTGCTGCCAAACGTTGAGAGTTACATCCTTTTAAAATGTCATCCTAAATGCAGCCCACATCATTCAAAAAGCACTCAGCAGTTCTGAAAATCTTGTGGTTTTTTACTGAACTTTTTTCTTCTTTTTGCTGAACTTAACAAGAGTGACATAGAGGACACAAGCAAAGTTACCCTCTGGATGGCAGAATCATTAATTTAGTAGATTTTTTTCATGGAAGCCTAATGTTATTTTCAGCTAGTAACATACAAGTGGTCATGCATAGTTCCAGGATTTGGTGAGACACAGGTAAGGTCACAACAACGCTACTAAAATCATGGCTCAGTAGAAGTTGTCCATTTGTATTTATTTTGAATAAAAGGAAGGCTATCTGCCAGAATGCTGCAGATGAGCTTTGCCACAAAGCAAAGCTTTCTATAAAGCATGCAATAAGATGTAGCCCAGGAAAACATACTGCTTAGGATCTAATTTTCAGGTTTAGTGAGTGGTGAAACAGGTGAACACGTGAAAAGACTTTTTGAGAATCAAAACCCACCTAGCCTGTGTTGAATTCCCTCTCAGAATTTATATTTAGCCAGTGCTCTTTAAAATTCTGCTGCCAGAATTAGTGGATGTAATCAGGAAAAAGAAATATAGGTAAGTCTTTATGAGAAGATATTTCTAAACTACTGAGCATCAAAGCAACAGTGGTTGGCTGAAAGAAACAATGGAACTTTCCCCATGCTGAGTGTGAAGCCTTAGCACAGAGGCAGCCAAGTGCCACGGGCAGCTAGGATCTGTTGGGGACACCACCTTCAACATGTCACTTGGCTTTCTCCTCCACTCCCCCACCCCTGCTTTTCTCAGGTTGCTCCTAGCAGTATCAGCCTGTTCTGAAGGCCAGAAAATAAGCTATCCTTTGAAATTCCAGAATCTGGCTGGGTTATAGTAGCTGAAAAGGGGTCTTTAAATGGAAAGAGGAGAAACATTTCATAGCAGAGTCGTCTCTAAATTAATAATATCTGCACTAAAGAGAGCACAAGAAAGAGAGAAAGTCAACTTAAACCAGGACCCTACCCTGGGGAAAGCAAGCCAGTCTCTGCTTTAATAACCCCATGCAGCTCCCATAAAGCCATTCCCAACTGGATCAGGACCAGGCACAGGTGACTGGAGAAAAATTACTTTCCCCATGTGCCTCTTTGCCCTCATCCAGTCTCCAAACTAACCAGATAGACCTGCCCAGCACCCACCAGCCTGGCCCCCTCCTGCCCTGGGGATGAGGAGGGAACAAGGTCACACCAGAGCCTTGCCTTCCCTTGGCAGTGAGTACTGATGCTCTCATGCTCAGAAGCTGTAGGAGGTGAGAGGTCCCCAAGCACCATTCCAGCCAGAGCTGCCCATCCCAAGGGTCTGTCCTGTGGGCTCTGGGTGTCAGCAGGGTGTGCAAATGGGTGTTCAGGGAGGAGCACATCGGGTGGGTAAGAAGAATACTGTCTCTATTGCATTCAGCACTTTCACACTCAATTTTACAAATAATTCAAGTTTTGCATAAGGTGAAACCACTCACCTAAGCAGGATACCCCAGACTCCACACCCAGGCTTTGGATCAAGCAGTGGAAAGAAACAGTTTCTCAGGATTACCAACCAGACTTTCTGATATATATTTTTATGAACTCTTCTTAAAGTGAGTTTCAAAAATAATGTATCTCAGCCTTTATCACAAGCCATGATGGAAGTGAGAATATTTCCTCTTCCTAGACAAAAGTGTCATTAACAAGAAAGTAAAATCTGCAAAGATTTAGTGTGCCAAACACAACATACCCTGCCCAAGAACAAAGTTGTATAAAAGTCTAAAATTTAACTGTGAGGTTACCTTGGGCAATAATCATAACTAAGATACTTTACAGAGAGTCATGCAATCATCCAGCTTATATTCCCTGCATGCAAGGGTGAATTATGCTTATAGAAGTTACATGAACGGGGCTATACATGGAGCTATAAAACTTCCTTGTTCATATCCTCCATAATCACTCACTCCACTCTCATAACCAAGTCCATAAAACTCATAAACAGAAAGAAAAAAAGGATGAATGTAGCAGAATATAATTTTGCAGTCCACCAACGATGTACTGCACTTAGGATCCATTTCCAGCGGAGGCGGCGGTCATTCCACAACGAAACTAGAGACAGCAAAATACAAAATGTTATTGCTTCAGGCTTGTCTTCACTGTTGTATTAACACCAGGAACAATCCTACCATTACTGCCACAGGAACTCCCACGCCCTGAGATCTCCAATCTCTATTTAAACTCTGCCTCACAACCTTCAGACAGGCGAGCTGAGAAACTTGCAGGAGCACAGGCACAAGGCATGGCTTGGGTTAGGCTAATCCTCTGCTACCACAAGTATTCTGTCCTTCAAATATCCCTGCCAAATGTAGTCATTCTTCCTCAAACCAGAGCACCTCAAGTACAGTCACTGCAACCATCAAAAAGTTTACCCATTCCTACTCTGAGCTATGGCAAGCCTACCTGACTAGAAGGCAGATAACCTGCTTTTAAGTTATTGTTTTTGTTAAAAGACAGCACTTCTAAGCTAATCAGCAAGATTTAAAGACAAATCTTTAGGCTTACAGCACTGAAAAGTCAATATATGCAAATGCAGGGTTTAAATCTGCCATATTAACTCAAGCCTTTAAATATTAATCTACTTATCTCGGTGTAGATTTTACTAGGACAATAGTCTTCTTTATCCCCAAATGGGGATTTATGAATCAGTAGGTAACCAAGGGATACCACTCAGAAGAGTCTGTTTCAAGGAGGTGAATGCATTGTTAGTTCCTAAATTTGATTGCCAGTGATGAGCTGCATTCATACACGGGAGGAACAGGCAGCTTGGTCTCCTCTGGGGAGTTTCATCTATTTGCCTAAAATTAGGATAACACTCTAAGATCATGTAGGTATGATTTACCTATACTGCCACCTCAGACTGCCAAGAAACTGTCAGAAAGCTAAAGCTACATCTGCAATAGCAAATAATGTGAACCATGGGGGTGGATCTATAGGAACACTCGGTGCTGAGGACAGTTTCCAGACTGTACTGTCCGTGGGTTCATTTTCAGACTATTTCTGGTCCAGTCCCCTGGTTTGGATGCCCATTTGCAGCTCAAGTGTTACACTCCAGCACATCTTCCACCTTAATAAGCAATTAGACACAAAAGGAAAATTCAAACTGAGATCAGCCATTGGAATAATCTCCCCCACAGCAGACCCTTGGAAACTGGTGCATTCCCAAACTTTGCAAACTCAGGGTGGGCAGAGTGCTGGGCCATCTTGTCTAGACTGTTCTTTTGCCAAGAAAGACTGGACCAGGTGGTCCCTGAGGACCCTTCCAACCTGGTATTCTATGATTTTATTAATTTCCCCTTAAAATAACACAGCTCATGATCTCGGAGACCTCTCTGTGGTACAAAACACCACACTGTAAGTGTGGGCAGCCAGGAGGTTCACTTCAAACTCCCACTCTGATCCAAACAACAACATTAATCTAAGGGCACCCTCAATATTTAATTGAGGCTACCAAACTGCAGCTTTGGTCCATGATACACAGTGTGATGGGAAGAAAGGGTAGAGAGCAGAGAGGACTGAAAAGAGGAATCCACTTAGAAGTGTGGCCAACTTGAAAATCTTTCTGCCAAGAACTGATCAAACAGTACCATATATCTTTTCTTCCATCGAGCTGTCCAACATTTTTTCTCTTGTAGTTTTGTTACATTTGTTATAGGTTGTGTTTCATATAGAAAAATCACACCTGATTTCCAGGATTTGGAGACTGTCGGGGCACAGCTGGGAAGGAATACAATTACTTTTAGTAGTGACATTGAAAGAAAAGGGCATTTAATTCTCCACCAGAAAGAAGAGCTTTTAAAATAAAAGCTTACAGTGAAAGGAGAGCAAAAGGACACAGTAGCAGCAAGTAAACAGAGTCTTCAAAGACAAGAGTTTTATACATCAGAGAACTGGAAATGTGGAACTAGTTTCCAGCAGAAGCCAGGAGACAGATTTTAAGGTAAAAGTCAACTCTTTTCTAGAGGAAATCACTACACATCCCTGCCTCTGTTCTGGATTACCATCAGAAAGTCTCTCTCAGTTCCATAAGGACCACATCAAATCCTAAAATCAGTACATGTCACGAGGAACTCTTCACCCCTGTGCAGAAGGAATTGAACTTTCTGCTCTTACAGCAGAAGGGTGATGGGTTTGCATCCTATCTGGATGAGCATTAAGGCCGCTCAAAGCAGCAGCACTGGGCAGAAGTAAGGCTCTGCCTCTCAGAAGTCATTCCCTGAACCCTTCTTTGGTATATAGATAGATGATCACAGTCTCAACTACTCCATATGTATATATAAAACACCTCAAACTTTTATTAATGATTTCTTGCAGTGTTTTGGAAATGGAAAGAAAGGCACCCTTGTGCTTGGAATTAAGGAGATGCACCAAACTCTCGCTATGGAAATGTTTTGCTCTTCTTCTAAATGTCAATTCTAGGAAAACAAAAAGCAAGCTGAAAAAGTAGAAAATTATTTTCTGCATTGAAATATTTGAAAGGGATATATTGACATTGCCTGTGAGATAACAGAGAAAAAAGAGCAAGACATGAATAGCTAATTGCTAGGTTTGGTCTCTAGTAAACGTCAAAAAGAAATCATAACACAAAAGGCATCAGCAAAGCCATCAGGAGCTTCTACTCTTGCTATCTTCCTTTTTAAACCTGTTTTTCTTTATTATCTTGGTTTAATTATGCTATTGCATACACACACACAGAGTCTGGATTTCTGTGCTACGGTCAAGACAAAGAATGGTAAAAAAAATATATTAATTTTACTCATATTTTCTTTTACACAAAACCCATTTTCCCCTGATGATGAGGGGGGCTTGTGCTATTTTTCAAGTGCACCCAAGGACAGGCTTTGAAGAAGAATGCAATTTTGAAACAAAGTACTGCAACACTTTGATTTAAAAGATCCACAGTTGTTCTGCTTTCATTGTTCTTTTTGCTTATGGCTAAAACTGCTCATTGACTTCCACACAAATTTTTTCAGCTAGCTTGAAAATATACTTCTCTTAAAATAAAAAGGCTATCTGTCCTAAAAATGTCACCAAACTCTGTAGAGATACACCTGGTGCTGTTACACTAACACAACAGACTTTGCCACCCCTTTGGGTGCACATCTTGCACCCCAGGCAACATAGAAACTAAGTCATTAGCTATAGTGATAATAGTGTTTCAGTCCTCCTCTTTTTTGTTTTAGAGAAAAGGAGATTTTTGAGGTCAAAACCTGGCAGGTGACTTCAGAACAGCCTAAGGAATCAAAGAAATCATTACTATCATGGCTATGAGATCATTAATTACCACGCTGTTTGCAACCATTGGTGTTATTACCCAGCTGCATTTTGATGTTTGTCTCATTTTCAGATTTCAGGACTTTCTACCTCTCCTTCTTCCAAAAGAATTAAACCCAAACTAATGCACATCATTTCCTATGCATGCTCAGGCTTTAATCTTCTTCCAATACAGTCTGCTTTTAACTACCTTTCCTCCACACTTCCACGACTGTTTATCATTTATCATTGGGAAAAAAACCTTGCTCTTAAGAAGCCCTAGCATTTACTGGCATCATTATCAGCACAGCTTTTTTGTCTGGCATTTAAATTCATCTCTACAACCCAACGTTTGTTTTACTCCCTGCAGTAGTGGAAATACCATATGCAAGGGAGCTCCCTGGGGAGAGCAAAGTACATGTGCGTGCCTCCATGTGTCTGTGAGTGTAAAATGAACCATGAATATTCTTCTTTTCATGAAACTTCTCACAGCCTCTGCTTACAGGGATACCCAGACTTTTCTGCCAACGTGTCTCCTTCCATTGACAACTTATTCTTGCTCCTGACCCATACACAGCTGAGTCTTTATATATGTGGTGCACATCTTGTCATGCAAAGTGACTCTTGGCTAGTAGCTGTTGGAGATCTCAAAATACCTCCCAAGGGAGGAGATAGACCAGCAAAGAAGGGTAAGGTACCTTCAGTCCTGTGCCAGCTCAGGTGCTTGGGCAGAACCCTGGTTCTCCTTGTGGCAAGTCACAAGCCCCATGTGCTTGGGTCTCAGAACAAACTCTGGTGTGTGTTGCTCAATGCTACAATACCCACCTCCCTTCCTCCTCCCTCACACTTAGAAGTTTCATAATTCCAGCCCATACTATAACACTATTATTCTTCTGATTAAGAAGTTTTAGAAAAAAACTTAGAAAATCCTAAATTTCCCAGACCTACACAAGTTTTACAGACCTACATTTACGGCTAAACGACGTAAATGCCACAAACCCACTAAAAAGTCAAAGGCATGAATACAATCTACAGGTCATTTTGATGCCAAATCAGTCTTGTAATGCTTAAATAATGAAGCCCCACTTTCAATAGTGACACAGCAGCAGATCTGTAAAGGCCCTCCTGTGCTTTAGGCCTTGCATATGTTCCTATCAGGCATCTTTGCAATAAGAAGGCTCATAAGACTCATTAAAAATAATTGGAGTTTAGCATAGAGCTACTTTGGAAATAACTCCCAAGGACCTACCTGTGTCTTTAAGTACCTAAACACCTTTAATATCTGGGCTGAAGAGAACACGAGTCATTCGCATTTCCTGCCAAGCACCATTTTTATTTTTAATTAAAGTGATGCTATTTCTGTGGATCCCATCGGTCCTTTCAACGACCAAATGCCAAGAACAGCAAGTTCTCAGTGAGTGCTGTGAAGGTGGGATGGAGCAGCACCAAAACCTGCTTAATGAAAGCTTGCCCCAGACCGATGTCCCGGGGGCATGCTGCAATCAGCAAAGAGCAGAGAGATCCAACCTGTCCCCTGCCTCATTAGCCTGCCTGCAATATTCTGGGGTGTCAACGGAACTCACCCATGGGCCGCTGCCTTATGACCTGCTGGTGGTCTGCTTCTAATGTCTGAAGTGGGGCAAATTGCCTGGCCTCCACTGATAATCTTATTAATTGTGCCAATGTGGCTAATTATCAGCACTGACACATACCTTCTGGTTTTTTTTGCATCAAGTTATACAGGTATGACTTGAGAAAGGGAATTTACCTCTAATCACCTATGCTCAATTACAGCAGCCTTGACAAAGGAAGAGGAACATCCTTTTCAGAGGGCAAAATTGCTTTTATTTCTAAGAACAATAAACACCTTGCAGTGAGATGTTTTCAGAGGAGTTGCTTGTAACCCCAAAGTATTGCTAACACACCTTGTTTCCAGGTTTATATACTGGAAAAAGGGTGTATATACTGGAATACCAATTTCTAGAGGCTCATCTTTCTGGACTCACCCAGAAGCAGGCACGCTGCTCATATTACCTCCTTTAAAAAGATTCTGAGTACAAACCCATTCAGAAAAAGAAATACTAATAGGTTGGTTGATACTAATGGGTTAATCACAGTGTTTAGGAAGGAAAGAGAAGAAAGTTTTAACCTTTCTTTAAAAAGGAGCTGAGAGCTCAACCCATGGCAGCGACTTCTTCTGCACAGCACCTCCACCTGTGCCATAATGACCTATAGACACTGCAGGTTTTTTAGGCAGTTGGTCTTGGGAAAAAATCAGCTTATCTTCTTGAGCTGTTGCCAAAAGTCCTCCCTCTTCTGACATCAAGAGAATGATACCGCCATTTTTCATAAGCACAGAGTTCAGCACCAAACACTTCCATATGGCTCAGAAATTTGGCTAATGCAAGAACAGGTCACACAAACAGCCACGATATTCTTACCCCAGAATATTTACCAACACTGTACTGCCGTTGTGGTTAGATGCATATATCCAGGTTTAAGCTTAGAGTAGAGCTGGGGACCACAGAGGATAAGTCTAGCTGGGAAAGGATCAGCCCAGCAAGTCCTGCCTTGAAGCATTAAGTGTCTCCAACATTTGTACAGCTCCATTACCTAACAAAGAGGCTGGACTCTTAAAAAAGTTATTTGTCTCAGCTTTAGGAAGTGGATTTGCTGAGAACTAGGTTCAGATTTGTTCTCTGGACTTCCCAACCAACTTGCAATGAGATAAAATTAAAACTAACCTGATATCTGTCCTTTTATCCTAGTTTTCTTGACTTTGCTACAAATACCCTTCCCAGGTAAGGTAATGAATTTTGCAGGCTCAGCTTCCTGTAACCAGTAAAGCATATGCCCCAGTGTAAGCTGCAATGCAAAACAAAGCACCAATTCACCACATCAGAAAAACAAATACAAAAAAAAAAAGAACACATGCTTCCTTTCAGAGACTTAGCAGCTTACTTGACTGCTTCTGCATTTACCTTGGCTTTTAAAAACCATCCATCCGAGACATTCCAGTGCACATAGCTCACAGCCTCTAGTGAGTCCAAATTCACACCTCTGGAGAGGTGTATAAACTATC
Organism: Merops nubicus; assembly: GCF_000691845.1. NCBI lineage: Eukaryota > Metazoa > Chordata > Aves > Coraciiformes > Meropidae > Merops > Merops nubicus. The sequence continues at coordinate 122,041 of NW_008603524.1, read as the reverse complement.
TCCCTGTCACACGTGGGAGACCAACAGACAGATTAAATATTGGGCTGCACACTAGAAATCTGCAGCATATCAGGGAACAGAGCTCTGTGCAATTACTCATTGCAAACCTGCACCTCTGCCTGTACAGATCTGTTGATCTGTACTTAAAAACCTTTGGTTTCTTTTTGTACTCCACTGGTCTTGAGTCTTCAGCTCTTCCAATGCTAACACTCCTGCTTTGCACCAGTGCCAGGTATGTCCACGGCTCTCCTACAGTTAGCAAACAACTCCCAAAGCAACTTCTATAACAGTTGGGGTTGAAATTTGTGGCTTTGAGAGTGAAAGAAGGGCTTGTGTGCCCAGAAGTCCTGTTCATACAAACCTTTCTTAGCACCTTCATGGCTGCAACACAACTGCTAGTCACCAGTGTCTTCTACTAGGAGAAGAAATTTGAGCTGAAAGCAAATGTTGAGACCCAAAAAGTGACCTGCAGAAAGAAAACTAAGTCTAGAACTGAACTTGGCATTTCTCCTTTCACCTCTGAGGTGGCCTGGACCCAAACCTCCACCAGGAAGGCACATGGAGAGAGCACCATTTAGCCGCCAGAGAGATGCGGGCTCAACCAGCCCTCTCAGTTCTGTATTTTAAAGCCATCCCTGTTTTCCTGTCTCATAGCCCTACTGCATCACGTGGAAACCTGCTGATTTCCCTGCTCTGCTTACTGTTGTGTCTTCACAGCCAAGGCCTTCCTGTGTCGGGGTGAAATCATCTCCAGAGTTCTCCAAAGCAGCCTATCAGATTTACTATTTTAATCTCATTTATTGCTGTTTAATTTTCTCAGCTTCAGACAACCTATTTCCTCTCTTGCAGGTATCCCAGTCAGGAAATCCAGTCCTTACACTGTATGAAAGTATCACTTCAGTGTATCAATATTGCCTGAAATTGATTTCACAATACAGTAAGAAAAGGTCTGGAAAAAAACCAAAATCTTGCCCAATGAATCTGCCATCTCTAATAGTCTATGTTTAAAAACACAAATATTGTTGAGGTTTGTCAACACCAAAAAAGGGTGGTAATAATTGAATACTAATACCTCCATTGAGATAACTAGAGGGCAAGGCTAAGAGCACCATGCTGCAGGGATTTTTGTGATGAGTTTATACAAACTCCTGTTTTGATTGCACTGATGAGGGTAGTGGTCCAAGGTCAAGAGAAACTTGAACTGAAAATCATAAATATTCCTTGCTTCTATCACTCTTTAATGTAACACTTATTTTTTCTCCACTACTGAGGTAAATGAAGTAATCTCACTTGTTTCCCTTTTGGTTTCAGCTGGAATAAATCTAGCCTTACAAGGCTTCACTTGAGGACTGAAGGAACTCAACATTTCCGTTTCCAGGAGATGCTGGCTGCTGAGCAAAACACACATTCCCCTGGCTTAATCCTAGCCTGATAAGAAATGAAACCTCTAGACCAAGAAAACCAGTCACTGAGCTGGGTTTTCAGTAAAGAGAAGGTTTTATGGAAGAGTTCCCTCCTTCTTCTAGGATGTATTGGATCACCTTTGAAATTGCCTTTCTCTGCTGAGTGTAGATGACAACTCAAACTGGACACCTAACACTCAAATGCTAAGCTGAGGATTAGTTTGTTCTTTGGATTCACAGCAACTCATTCCTGCCAGGACAGCTGAAGAGAAGAAGAGCTACTGGGCATATCTCTCAGCTGCAGTGCTGGAATAAAACAGGAGTGAAACTGCCTGCTAGAAGGATGGCCACTTGACAGCTTGGCTAAGGTCTTGTTTCCTCTTTAGTCTATGACAATATTGATAGAGGGAGAGAGAAGAAAAATTCTGTGGTCTGCTAAGCCAGAGAAAGAGCAGATATTTCACTGTTGTCACAAGGAAAACATGAAAGAGTGCTGAAGTAGAGAGGAATCTGATGACAGACAATACACAAGCAGGGTTCTTTAAAAAAAACAAAACAAAACAAAACAAAACCACATTTAAAAAGCATTTAAATTAAATCTAAACATTAAATAAGCATACTTTTTTGTCAGTCTTTTTTTTTTTTCTCTTGCCTAGGTGAGGCTGTTCCATGGAAGCAAATCAGCTGCTAAAGGAAACAGGTTGTGGAATCCCTCTCCCAAAAGGCAGGTTTAGGATCAGAAGAAAAGGGCTGGTGGCCAGCTGAAGTCTCCAACGAGGTGCCCACTTCCCTAGTCTGAAGCAGCCATGGAGATCCACATGCTAAGCCCACACATTGGGTGCTCACGATGGATGTCAGCATCCCTACACTGCTCTGAGAGCACAACTCCTTTCCCCCCATGCATAAGGCAAGAACAGCCACCAGACCTTCACCAAAAAACCACTGGGCTGACTGGCTCACTTACCTCCTCCTGCGACTGTCATCTCACACTTCTGCAAACAAAGCAGAATCCTCTTGGTTTCAGCAGGGACCAGATGAACCCCATTTGAGAGAAGAGTATCTGAGTGAGAAACATCTGCCTTTCCCAAGTTAGCTGGAGAAAAGATAAAAGAGCATTCAGGCTGTTTATTCAAGCAGAGAGAGTTTCTTTGGTTATAGACGTTGCAGCTGCCTCGAGACTACCTAGAAATTAACTGTTCAGGATTTGGATGACATTCATTAGCCCTGCAGAAAGGAAATGTGTCATCTACCACCATGACCATGAATGGGAGACTTCAAGAAACTACAATTTACACAGAGCTGCAGCTGCAAACATAAAAGCAGGAGCGTATGTACAACACATGCACTTTCCTACAACAAACAAACATTTGGGGGTTTATATCTGAAGCCTTTGAACTTTGTAAAGACATACAAGAGGCAGAGAGAGGCATCAAAACACCTTAGATAGCTCAGATGGTTGCACCTACTTAAATCAATTCCAGACATCTGATAAATGTGTTAACGTTGCATACTTCAAGATTGCAGCTGAAGCTGGGTCAGCTCCTTCTCCTGATGGTTTTGAAAGCCCCTGTGGACTTTCAGAAGAGCCTCGTGGTAGGCAGAGGCAGGGAAGAGCAGGACAAGGGTTCCCAGGGACTGTGGCACTTGTTTCCTTTTGGATAGTCCATGTTTCTGAGATTTTTGGCAGGTGGACACACATTTTAGTGCCATAATAAACAAGGCAGATCCTTCATGCATTCGGGAGCCAGAATTCTGCCCACTGTGGTCTGAGTAAGATAAAAATCAGCAGTACAGCTAAACTCATTATTTTTTAAGGCTTACAACGATTTTTCTTTTTTACATAAAATTTCAGAGCTCTGGGAAGTGAGAACATTTGGAAATTATAAAATCTAGGAAAATAGTGCAGCTGTTAGGCTCAGATAATGGTTTTAGGTCCTGGTCTCTTTTTCAGACTTTGTATTTTAACATAATTTTAAAAAATGGCATTTTGCCTCATCAGTAATTGTGATTTTTCATGTAATAACAGGAATCCAGCTTCTAGAACTTTAAAATAACACCCCAAAATACTACAACAAGGATCACAAGAATAGATTTTTTTTTAAAAAAAGAGACCCACATCCATTTGTTGTAGGCTCCGCTGGTTGATGCAGCACCACTACTGTATCAGGAGACCTCTCTGTCCTGCAGTCCCCAACCCTGGCCAAGAGGAGAAGTTTCTTGCTAAGAATGTGCCAGATGAAATTTCCTCTTGAGAAGAGATGTCTCTGTTGGCTATTTTCATGACTTATCCACTGGAAAAAAACTGTTTAATTGAGTTCCTGTGCCAAACTCCCTGTTGTTATCCAGTCCAGGAAGCACATTAAGATTGCATTATACTAAGCTGCCACAAAATCTTTTTTTCCTGAACTCAGAAACTCCTGGCAGTTCTAGAACTTAAATCTAGCCTTACAAAAGAGTTTCAGAACATCCATATTCGAGTTAGACTGTACAACACAAAATCCCCTCCACTGGTATTGCAAATAAATTTAATGCAAAAATTAATGAAACGTGGCACTTCTATCTTGTTCATATAGAAGCCAAGTCAAGGAAGGTATTTAAATCAACATGAATACGAGTCAGTTGGGGACTGATCCTTCCCACTGTGTTATTATTGCACCTATGCAAAGTGCTGGACTTCAGCAGAGTTAAATTAGTCTGTGACTGATAACGCAAATTCCTTTCCAGAAGCTTCTAATATAAAGAATCTCATGTCTGCCTTCCTATTTTCTGCAGGTCCAGGTCGTTGCTTATCAGGGACTGCTACCCTCAATTGCTTTACTGCAAGGATTCAGGGTCCAAAGGTGACAACGCTGAGCAAAGGCAGATATTCAAAGCAGGGAGAACCCACCTGAGAGCTGAGCACTTGACTCCTCTTAGTTCCTTCTCTTCCTCAAACATTCACAGCTGCATTTCCTTCTCTGCAGAGTTCAAGGCAGAAGGTCAGTGAGTAAGAAATCAAGGCATTACATTACCTACCTGCTACAAGCTAGAGTGGTCCCAGGCTGCTCTGACTGGCACCAGAGGCAAGTGCTGATGGCCACCCCTTGCAGCAGGGAGCTTGTCAAAGGTGCCAAGAGCCACTCTTGCATGGCTGCCCATCACACACAACATGTGCATGCCTCCATCACACTCCCAGGGTGACCCTTTGGTGATTATTGCTCACTCAGATGTTAATGTTTCTTGTACCAGGCTTTCAAAGTTCATTCAAGAGGAGGGGGGCTCATGCCTCATGCCTGAAACCTGCTTCCCTGTGAGGTAGCAAAGGCTGTTTGCCCTTTCATGCCATCTGGAAAAGGCTCTGGAGACCAAGCATGACCTTGTGCATTAAGGGTGGTTTGTAAGAACACTGAGCTGTGAGGTGTAAAAAGCAAACACACACGTGCATGCAAACCCACGCCTGCAGTTCAGGCTTCAAAAAGATGGAGAGCATTGAATGATGAACACAGGAAATTTCTAAGATTAAACTGCATTTCTTTAAAGAATTACCAAAAGAAAGAAATAACAGATAACAGGGAAATGTTTCCAACGTGGTCCCCAGCATCCTTTCTTTGCACGACCTGGTATTCTTGCAAGCACTTCCAAAAACCTGGAGAGACAGTCTTTGGGGCAGCAAACCTGGGAATGCCAACAAATATTGTTTACCTCCTGCTTTCCCCTTAGTTCATTCTGCTCCATTTTCTGCTTACCAAACCCGCATTTGGGGTTGGATGCATTTTGCATGCACAGAAAGTCTCACTGGAGCTGGAAGCACGTTCACGGAGTTAAATCTGCCTGGCAGATGTGATGCAGTGAGACAACCAATACACAGTTGACAGATGTCTACGCTGTGTACACACACACATTAGGAACCAGGGACACACATTTCCTGCTGTGGGAAACAGAGAGTCAGCTGCTCCTTGGAGTTGAGCTCAGAGTTGCTGCAGATCTGGTTTCTATAGGATAGTGAGGTAGTCTGAGCCTAGGCAGAATCTGAGGGATGTTCCAGACCAGCAACAGCACAAAGAGGGATTTTGACTGGTAAGTGTTGCCAAGCCAGCATCCCAGTCCCATATATCACTGTGCAGAGTCAATAGCCACAGGAACCAGGCTGAGGCAAGGACTGCAGCTGAAGGTGGTATTTTAAACCTCCAACAAGGTGGTATGGTCCCCACTAATTTCATATCAGTTTGAAAGCTTAGATGAAGACTGCCAGAGGGAGTATGATTATCACAGTACCTGGCAATGACTTCCCCACCCACTTCTTCAACAGTGGTGGTTTGATTCTTGCTGTGCAAAAATCACATCCACAGACTGGCAGTCCATACATCTATTGGCTGTGTGCCTCTCCAGAATTTCCTCTGGGACTCTTCACAGGATTCAGAGCCTACAGCAGCTTATTGTGCCAATGCCAAAGGCACGAGAAACTTGGAGCTTCTCCCAAAGCTCTGATTTTCAACTGAAGCTGGAAACTAATATGAAGTTAAAAAGTGAGGAAAAAAATATAGGTCTGCATCTGCAGCAATCAGAGCTAAAGCTGATGTGAACAGAGGCTGTGGTGAGCCAGTCTCTTTCCCATACTCTTCTTGAAGTAGATCTGACTTGATGCCACCCATGTGAGGAGTAGGGATGGATGATCCTTAAATCAGGAGTTAAATTGTAAGGAATAATGAGTTACACAATTTGTAGGATCCATTAGCAGATAAATCACACAGCTTCACTGGGTTCACCCATCAGAGGTGTACACTTTGCTCTACACCTCTCTTCAGTTGTCCCAGTGATCAGTTGTCCCATTGTGTGGAGGGAAGGGGAGATCTGTGAAGAGATGACTACTGCAAAACCCTCACAGAGGAGGAGGTCAAGAACAAGTTTGCCCACACCCTTTGCATATGGGTCACCCAGGCACAGGGAACACCAACGAGGCTGACAGGTCCATGCTGCTGCCACTACAAAGAATGTAAAAATGTCAAATAGTGTTGCATCTAGATCCATTATGCACGTTGCCAGAGGTCCTTTGGCTGGGCAGGAAGGCTTTGGAAAGTCTTTATAAAAATCAGCCAATGGAGGGAAGCATTATGAAGGGCTGCAGAGAAATCTGGGGGAGAAAAACAACAGAGCAGCCATTTGTGTGCCTATGAGGAGGAACAAAGAAAATCTTGCTAGTTGTTGGACTATTTGAACTTTCACTAAATACACTCAATAATTCAGCCTGCCTTTTTTGCCTCATCAAGAAGATTTAACAAGAGTTTTTCATCCCATACCAGCTTCTAATCCATTTTTTTTTCTATCAAAAGTATTCAAAACTTAAAGGAGACTATGACTAACAAATTATTGTTAGAACAGCAAGCCTCTTAAAGCAAACAGAAACCTTTAAAACATTCCTCCAAACCAGCAATGAAATCTGCTGGGAAAGAAGAAAGCAACAACAGCAGGA
>NW_008603524.1:97347-115169 GCF_000691845.1 Merops nubicus | reverse complement strand
TTTTAGTTTAAGCACAAAGCACCAGTGTTAAACATTTGATAAGTCTTATGGTTCTGTTCTGAAAATAGATGAGAGGGAGTGTTTTCTTGCATGACTAGTCCCCCAGCAAATAAATTTGTGCTTAAAAAATATAGCTTATGCACAGATGGCTGCAGAACAATTACTACATATTAGAGTTTCTCATTCCATATTAAACTTCTGATCTACTAGGAACTCCCTCTTCTCCTGCCCTGAAGAGATTTTATTCCATCATTAGTTCAATAATTATGACCTGGTTGTGTTGCATTGAACCTTGTTTTATTTCTCCAAAGATGGAATAATTTTTTTTCTCCTTTTTTAAGCAGATTCTTTCATCTAACAGAATTAGTCTTCTTGTACTGATAAGAAACTAGGGAGTCAGAGGCCATCTGGCAACACAACGGCCTGCTTGCTATCCACACACATCATCCAGGCTGGAAAAAAAACCAAACTGAGAACAGCCAGGCTCTCTACCTGCAATTTAAATGGTAAATATTTCAAGATGCCATACACGAACAGCAGCCTGTGGTTTTGGGACTTGGACCATTCATTTGGCCAGATGAGGTGTGCTCAGCCTGTGATGGGGACACACCCCTGAAAGGATTCCACTTACAGGAATACAGGAGTTCTGACAAAAGGCAGAGCTGACACTCAGATTACAGCCCCTTCAACTCAGATTGGGTTTACAATTGGGGAACAATTACTGACACAAGCAGGCTTGAATACATAGACTCATTTTCTCTTCTTCCCTTCAACAACTGGGTGAAAAGTAACACTTTTCTTTAAATGCTATTATGCCATTTAATTCTAGCACACTTCACTTTTTGTGTCAAAATTTAGGCTTGGTTGCAAAAACATATGTAGAGTTATGGGATCCTTTTTTATATCCAGTTTTCACTTATCAGGACTATTCTGGGCACATTATCAATTTATGTCAGTGCCTTTTTTTCCATATCTTCAAAGGATAACTATGCCTACGTGCTGATTTTCTCACCTATCATGTCCTCTCTTTTTATGATTATAGGTCTTTGACAGAGGAATGATGTTATGTGCATTACAAAGGCACCTGGAAAATAACATCCATGTGGTTTTTTGAAAGCTACATTATTCTCCAGTTTATTCTCCACGACAGCATTATTCAATAGTGTTTTGGTTTTATAAAACTGAGTCAATTTAGATCAGATTTGAAAATAAAATACCTGTTTGGCTACTTAGACTGCCATTACAGTGCTGTCTTCCTTCTCCCATTTCTCGTGGAAGCTGAGCATTAAATTCACACTTGAATACTGAGACAACTCTTGTCTGACCCAGTTGGGTGTTGCCTATTCACTTGGAGTTGTACCCTTACCTTTGAGGAACCCCCAAATCCTCCTACCAGGGTATAGGTTCATACACCTGACCCCAATGTGCACTTCTACCTTGCAAAGTGCACAAATCACAACCCACTGGGAGAGGCAGCAGATGTCCCAGAGGAAAGAACCACCTCAGAGACACCTCAACAGCCTGAAAGAAGAGGCCAAGCAAGACCTGCACAGGGTTTAACAACAATAAATGTTAAATCCTGCACCTGGGATGCACTAATCCCCCACAGCAGAGATGTCTCACTGCCCAGAGCACAGCCTGAGGGTTCCTGATGGGTGATTTCTGTGTTTAGCCCATATCCAGGGCTGAACTATAGCAGCTACTCTGTCACCTGATGACCCCTCCCCACCTGAGAGGGGGTATCAGGAAAGGGAGAGGAGATCCACAGGTTGGAATGAAAACGGATTTAATGAAATAACAAAATTAATATCAATGTTAATATCAAATATAAAAAGTTATAGCTAGCCCAGTGAACATCCAGCAGTCAAAATAAACAGGAAAGTAGTCCTCAGGAGCAGGAAGATGAACAAGCCCCTCCAAAGATGGAGAGAAGGAGTAGAAGGACCTCAAGTCATCAAAACCCTTCCCTTTTCATAATGAAGGTGACATTTATGGGATGGGAGACACCTGTAGCCAACTTGAGTCAGCTGCCCTGGCTGACTGGAAGCTGCTAACAGCCTGCAGACCATGGCTGGATAGGATTCTGTCCCAGAGAAACCAGGACAGATGGCAACCTGAATGCATTCCAGCAATATGACCTTGCAGCAACAAAGGCAAACCTTGTCATGGGCTCCATCCACAAGCGTGCAACCAGCTAATCAAGGGCTGTGATTATTCCCATCCATTTAGCACTTGTTAGGGCATCTCTCTGATGCTGGGTCTAGGCTGGGTCTCCCCAGTTTAAGAGAGACAATAAAAAATTGAAGAGGGATGAAGAACTTGACAGATGAAGAAAGACTGAAGGAACAGGGTTTGTCCAGCCTCAAGAAAGTTTTGGGGGGATCTAATCACACTTTCCAATACCTGAGATATAGTTGCAGAGGATAGGCAGGAGCTCCCTTCACAAGGCTGCACAGTGCCAGCAAAGAAGCAATGTGTGCAAACAGCTTTACAAGAAATTCCATCTGGATAAGGAAAAAATCTGCACCATGAAAAAAAAAAGTATTGGAATAAGTTGCCCTGTGGGATCTCCCTTGCTGGAAGTGATAAGACCTCAATAACTCAATTTAAGGCCCTGCTTTCAACACAAGTTTGGACCATACGACCCATACAATCTCAGCAGCCTGGACTTTTATATGGTTCTGTGATGTGATGCTGATCTGCTGACTGCTCCCTCTTCAACCCTGACAGAAGTAAACTTGAGGGATTAAAATTCCACAAAGAAACAAGGATCAAAAGCAAGAAGAAGATGCTCCTGTCTCTAAAGGTGAAGCTCTTTGGCGTGAAGAAATACTTCTTGTTGCTATCTACAGCATTCAGTACCAGTAACTTGTGATACAGGGTTAGAAACAGACCAGTAACTAAGTTTCCCCTATCTCAGAATAAATATTTTATGAATTTAAGTACCAAAAAAAGTGTTAGTAGAAGCACTTTCTCGCTTTCCCCCTCATACTGCCTGTGAAATCTGTGTTGCCTTCAAATTTCAGGACTTGGGGCTTGTTCTGAAACCAGTGTGGGGTCTCAAACTGGTAGTTCCATACTGGTAAATCACTACATACACAGTTCCCCCTGTCTGCAAGCTGCAGAAGTGTAGCCAAAAAAAACCCCCACAGAACACTGCCCTGAGTAAAGAATTAATTGTTCTCCCTCAGGCTCAGCATTATCCTGATAAAATCTTATTTCAGAGGGTTAGGATTATAAAAAGAGAGAAAAAGAAAGAAGAGAAAATTACCAAATTGGGTTATAGCTGTGGGTATGTAAGATTCACACTTCACACAACTACCAAAAGATGGAAGGAGGAAAAAGAAGTGGAGGAGTGAAATAAAACTCACTTTGCAAAAATAACTCTTCCCAAAGATGTTTACCAAAAATAAGGTGTGTTGTGACAGCTGCTCATATGCCTTCCCACCAGATGAACCTGTCCTAAGTGGTTCCTATTCAGTGCCCCAATGTCTACAGGTCCTGCTTGCCTCTTCAGAAGCTGCCTAGTTTTTTCCTCAAGAGCATAGTCGTATTTAGCTGTTCACTAAAAAAATATCAATTCGAAGGAAAAGAACTATTTCATCTGAGATATGTTTTCTCCCTTCCAACTACCAATTATTTCAACCCCAGAGAGAAAAAAACAAATAACTGCCAACATAATTTTTAATTCCAAGTTCAGCTTGAAAAAAATGCTTCTTAAGAACAACACTTCTCCATACAAATCTGAGCCCTGAAGAAGAAAAGCTTTACATTCCATCCCTAAGTCACTCCTGAGAGCAACTACCACTCATTTAATCACTGAAAATGCTCTTCAGTTGTCTTTCAACAATACGGTTATGTAAGTTAGAAACATCAGCCTTTTGTCAAAAGCATTTTATCCAGTCTATTTTCAGAGCACTGAGAAATCCTCTGGTTCCTAATTTAGTACATAAGGAGGCTTTCAGGAGAGGCAGGAACCCAAATCTTTTCTTAGTGCCCCAGATTTACATGCATGCTAGGAATGCAAGTTTTTTTCTAGCATCTTCAACGTTAAAACATTATCACTACTCCCTCTAGTGGGTGTCCTAAATGAAGCAAATATTCCCTGCTGACTTCTAAAGAAAATATTTTATTGTTTGATAAAGTTACTCTAAAGTTAAGCAGGTAAGCATTTACAGCTATCAGAAAACAGTGTTACTGAGCATCTCAGGAGGTTTTGTTTCCTTTGAAGCTGCAGGGGACCAGCAACAGCCCATACTAGACTAAATATAGAATATTTTGAGTTGGAAGGCACCTTTAAAGCTCATCTAGTCCAATCCACCTGCAGGGAACAGGGTTATCTACAACTAGAGTAGGGTGCTCAGAGCCCCATCCAACCTCACCTGGGATGGTTCCAGGGATGGGGCAGCGACCACCTCTCTGGACAACCTGGGCCAGGGGCTCACCATCCTCAGCATCAAAAATGTCTTCCTTCTATCCAGTCTAAATCTCCCTTTTTTAGTTTAGAACCATCACCCTGCGTCCTGTCACAACAGGCTCTGCTAAAAAAGATCGTCCCCATCTTTCTGATAGACTCCTTTAAGAACTGAAAGGCCACAATAAGGTCTCCCTGGAGCCTTTAAAGAGAAGAGATGTTCCTGGAAGCCAAATACAGAAAAACACTGTTCCACAAGAAGCAGACACTGGTTCCCTTTGGATGTGCATCCTGCATCCCTGCAGAGCCCTTCAACCAAGTCATCAGTGCTCCTGTCCCTCATATGCACACACACACACACACATGCTCCTCACTGGCTTGGTCTACCCCAAACACCAAAGCCTGGGCTGTAGGAAGCATCTCCTTTGCCTTGCCTTTCATTTTATTTTCTATTTTATTGGCCTAACATGAAAAACAAAGAGAAGGATGGGAAATATCAGGAAACACCCCCCCAGGGCCAAAATCTCAAGGTGGGAGATTAAAGGGGGAAAAAAAAATTCCCCTTCTCCCACCTCTCCAGATGAGTAGCAGGTACTATTTTTTCACCAAATTTACTGTCCACGTGTGAAATGCTGACTGGTTTAACTGACCCAAGTAAGTCACAAAGCTCTGGTGGAAATTTTTGCCTTCCTGTTAAGAGTAAAGGATGAGGAAAGTGATGCAAAACTAGACCCACGAATTGGAAGCACAAGATTGATTTGTGTGATCATTTTACACACTTTCTGATTCAAAAATTGGCTACTTTTTTCCTCCCCTAATAGGAAAAGAATTAAAGTGCATCGTGAACAGAAAGAGACCTTCTGCATGCAAATCACTACCAGATGAAGCAACAGCAGCAGTTATTTATGAATGCATTGCATTGTTCCCATGTTTTGTGAAACTATAGCTCAGACCAAAGTTTTGTTGAAAACATCTTTCCAGCAGACTGAATAGTTTGAAATGTCACGTCTAAAAGATGCTCGGTTTAAGATGGTTTAATACATGCTTTTAGAAAAAGGGAAAATTATAGGCTACTTTTAAAAAAAAATAGCTGTATCAAACCCATACTCATGTTCTTCTACATTTCAGAGCTAGCACAGTGTTATCTCATCATAGAAAAGCCACTTAAAATGAAAGCAGTCTGCTCAAGAAGCTTACACGTCTGTGTGGTCTTTGTTCCTTTAGGTGCCTTTCAAAATTCTTTGGGCAAAAGAATCTCTCTTAATTTATTGCTCAGGTAATAATCTTTTTTTCTCTGGGCTGCTACTAGTCTCTTTTTTTGTTTACCTTGCACCCATCTGCTCATCAATAAGGTCTCTGTATTTAACAGCATTGTTCACACAGTCCAAGGCCCATCACAGAGTAGACCCTAGGAGAGCACTGGAACCCTCCTCATAATTCCTTTTTTCCTAAAATGAGATGACAAAACTCCAGATATAAATATTACCTACATTCCAAGTGAGCTCCTAACATGGCTGTCTCAGCCACAATTTCAAATATAAATATAATCTTTCTTTTCCAGCAACCCCTAAGGAGAAAACAGCACCGTTTATCTGACCATGTGAAACAAGAGGACACCAAAATTAAAATCTAAACCCAAAAAGCTTTTGCTTTAGAAAGCTGATGAGCCAACAGAGCAAATGATCAGGTATACCAGAAAAAGGGAAGATCTGCCATGAACTGTTCAAGAAAGCACTAGTTTATTTATATTATTTGTTTGTATTATATATAAACCATAGGTGAAATGGCAAAACAGGAGATGAAACACTTTAAGAGGGAAACTGCATATGTAAATGGAAGAAAAATAATCACAAGAATTAATGACTTCAAATATGAATAATTTTTAAAATCAATTCCAGAGTCTTTCACTCTTTAATTATTCTAATTATCTAAGCATTTATCCTTCATTAGTCATCAGACCATTACCATAATACCTAATGTTTTTTTTTTTTTTAAATTGCTTTTCAAAAAATACAGTTTGATGCTGAAAAGACATGAAAACTTTTTGTCCTTCATTGGGGTTTGAGAAGCCCTTTTGTACCAGGGCTTCTCAAACTCTGTTAGATGGGTACCTGTATATGTTGAATTAGGAACAAAAAAAAACTTGATGGTTTTGAAACTTGGGATTTTTAGTTCTAGTGTGGTTCTCTCTCTTCAGAGGTTACAGAGCCCACAGATCCTGCATTTGTCCAAGCTCTGAAATGGTATTTGCCATTTTGCCTGCACAGTCAAGATGCTAAGTCAGTGAAATGTTGTAATACATGTCAGCATGCTAACAAGTCTGAATGTCAAGAATCAAGTAAAAATAGAAGTGTTTCACGAGCAAAGTGGTGGCATTTATAGCACATCTCATTAATTACAGGCCACGTGGCTCTTTCATGAAGTGGGAAATGTTAAGATGGATTTGAGGCCTTTAGTCACAGAAAGCAAACTAAAAAAAATCAGAAAGATGTCAAGAAATGTGATGCAGGCTTAAATAAAGCTTTTTACCTTTTCAAATGGCAATTCTAACCTTTTAAAGACACCTATGTAGTTATGACAAATTCAAACTGAAAAAAAAATAGAGAAAACAGCAGCAGGGCACAGCCTCCATCAGGTCTTTGAATTATTCTATAAAATTCTTCTTCATGACCCAGAAATTCCCAGCAAGGGACAGTCTGACTATATGCTGACTTCTGAAGAAAGATGACCTGGAAAAGTTTCTCAACAAACAGGATGAAGAAGCTGTTGGATATCAAGAACTGTGAGACAACGTGTGGGTATCCAGGTCTCTGAAGCCCACAAGAAACAAATCACAGCTACTCAGCATTAACTCTGCACCAAAATGGGAAGACACCATTAATTTTCTGTTCAGGTTGCAACTGAGCAAAACTCCCAGTGAAATCAATAGCAAATTGTCCTAAATAAATGGACTGAGTAATAAACTCAGGATTGAAAATGCGATTCACTAAAGGAAAGAATATAATGATCTGCCACTTACAAAGAATAAATAGAAAATAGTTATGTGTATATATATGCATACACACATATATATACACTCAATTTATACTCTTAGTACTGGATAGAGACACTCCAGAGTAACCAGCACATTTGCATATATTGTGAAAGAATTATCCTGTTTAATAACAGGCAAAATTAAACCCTTTATAGTGGTCTTTCTAAATGCTTTGCTCATTTTGCTGTAAAAGCTAGACTACTGTAAAAAAAAAAGTTTAATGTTTAGAGATTTTTCCTGTTTTAAACAAAAGATAATTCCCTTTATCAAATTGGAGCATTTAATTTTGAAGAGATCTGCTTTTGGAAAGAAAGCATTCCTGTTACAATGCTTTGCATATATTAATGCAAATCACAGATGCTAGAGAGAATTAAAAAAAACCCCCGAACTATTCCCAGAGAGATTAATCCAGAATGAAAATTTATTCTGCACTGAGTTAACTAGGCCATACAGGGTCTTTCTTTAGTGATTTCAAATAAAATAAACTATAATTCCAGATGGTGAAGGTCTTGTGTTCTTGTAACAGTGATGAGTGGTTTAATATTTAGGTGCTCCAGTATTTCTAGGCAACACTTGCTATTTTTTGCTATGTATGACATAGATACACACTGATTGTACACATCCCAACAGCTTGCCATCAGACAGAAACAATTTATAAGGAATATTTTGTTCACAATGGTGAGCAAATCAGCTGAAAGACCAAGCTATAAGCTAACCAACTACAGCAAAGTTTAGCTAGTTACCACTGACTTCTAAACTCATAACTAAACTTCTTCTAGTTATTCTTCACAAAATGCCAGTGTGGAGTCTTCTCCCCTGTGAAGCATCTGCCTGAGCTCTGAATTTTAAACCACACCAGCAGCAAAACCCCACAGAGACAACTGGAAAAGCAAACTGTGAGACCAGTAAATACATGGGGAAATAAACTCTTAACCAAGAGAGAGGACTGAGTTTTACTCAACATAATCAGCATTTTAAAAATACTCACCACAGATGAAAATTTGGGTAAAGGAGGCATTACTAATTTCAGAGCTTTCCAATAAAAATGGTTTGATTCCACACAACAGAAGAATCCTAAGCAAGCTGGGAGAAACTGCTGGTATTATCAGACCAGCAGGTGAAGATGAGCCAAATAATTGCTTTGCATGCCCTGATGGAGATCTCAGCAAAGCAGATTGCAATAATCAAGAAAGATGATAATGAATTCTAGCTCTGAGGACAGGTGAGGATTAAAAAAAAAGCATTAGCACAGCAGGAAGAAGCAGTTCTGAATGAAGAGAGAGTGGAAACACAAACTGCTTTGCATAGAGACACCAGCAAATCTGGACCCTGTTGTTTCATGGGGTGGGTGTTTCTGTTGACTTTGCTGGCTTCCACCCTTGCTGTGTTGCACATAGCATCCTCTCATCTGTTGGAAAAAATCCCTGAGGTGAAATGTTCTTGCAACTGAGAGCTGCTGCTGCTTGAGATGTGGCCCTCTATGCCCAACAGTCCTCAAAGGAAAAAAACTTACCCACTTGATGTATAGCTGAAACTGCAAACTTCAAAATAGATTCCCTCAGCTTACTACCTTCAAAGCAAGACCCTTTTATATAATAATCTCTTGTGAATGAAGACATTCATAAAAACAAACAAACAAACAAAAACAACAAAAAATCCCCCAAAACACTAGAGTTAGACCTTAATCTGTTAGTAGGCATTAACAATTTTACCCTTCGACTGTAACCATTTGTTGAGAACCAGTTGATTTACAAAGAGTTTAAATTGCCTTTTAGCATTCAGAGCAAAATCTCTGACAGTTTACAGCTCTTAAAGGCAGTTTGCATAAATACAGCCTTCAAAGTTCTCCATCTTAAATTTAATTTCTGTTGGTTTTTCTATCTAATGAGTAGAGGAATACTTAAACCCAAATTCCTGGTGGAACTCTGTTCTAAAAAATGCACTTTCACCCTAGTCTAGTAAAACTTTCTATACAACTAAATGCATAGGTATGAGAGTCTACATGTCTTATTTACAGCTAATAAAAACAATTTGCAAAGAGTACTTTCCAAAGTTGTTACTTGTTTCCAAAATAAGCAAAAGAACCTTTAATTTTTGGTTTAAATGCTATAAATAACATATATAGCTTTTTAGAAATGCACTGTTGGTGTGTTATGGTCCAATTTAAAATTGTTCTGGTTTATTTCTTGCTAGAATGGGTGATTTATTAAAACTTCCATAGTGTATGGTTACAAATTCTTGGGAAAATAATGTAGCTGCTGTGTCGAGCATCAGTTAAACTTGCCCATACAATTACAGGAGGAAATAAATTTCTAAGGTCTTTGTAACCAATATTTCACATCACTCTAATAACATAACCATTATTCATTCCACTATGGAGAGAAGCATTCAGTGCTGTCTTATTTTTTAGTCATTGCTTGTAATAAACTTCAGAAATCTCTTCTCATGGATTTACCCAGAATTGTGAAAAGCCTTTTACCCTTTCTTTCAATAGAGATTGATTTGTCAAAGTGTCTAGAACTAGATTTTCTAGACTATCTGGGACAGGCTCATAGCTAAGTGTGGCTGCTGGGAAGTACAAGAATGAATAAACTTACAGCAGAATGTCATTTTTGAAAGTCAATATTTATAATAAAGAACTTAGGTTTAAGAAGAATCTGAGGTGTGTTCTTTGTTTGACCATGATACAGCAGCAGGGTGCTAAAAAGCAGATGAATATGGTAAGAAAGTGGCTTTGGATCCAGGTCTAAGCTTCCTGATTCTGCTGCAGAATAGAATCCTACAAAAATCATGTGGAGTGAGTCCCACAGCAGGATAATCTTTTCCCATTAATTTCTCATCAGACCATGTTCCAGATCTGCCTCAGTTGGTTGAGCTGCTTTAAAGGCCACACTCCTATCTGCTTTCCATCCAAACGAAATGCTGCTCCTTAAACTAGGGAATGTCAGGAGTAGTCTGCTTCAGAACTTCCCAATGCTCTTACAGAAGTAAAACTGGTTTATGCAAATAGATTATGTGACTAATAACTTTGATTTTTTCAAAAAAATGAGATGTTTTTGAAAAGCAATCTTCAAAATTTTTGTTTCTGGCCTGTTGCTTGCCCTGCTGACAGATAATCACCTAGGAAGGGTCTGGAAAATTTTCTTCATAGTATTTTCAGAAGGTACTTAGCCAAAAGCCTCATGTGGACATCAGAGTGGACACTACCAGAGCATTGGTCCAGGGCAGAACTAGTCAGCCAGCTAGTCTTCCACCTTCCTCCTCTCAAAGTGAGTCACAGGCAGCAAACCCAAAACACAAAGTCACAGCAGTGGGAGTTCATGAGAGCTCGTGCAGAAGATGTGATGGATTAGAGCCTGTAAAAGGAACCCTTGTGCTTAGGGGGGGGACTAAACTGAAACTCCTGCTCTTCTAATGATTTCTGATCATAATGTACCCCTTGCAAGGAGAAGGGCATTGTTTTGACACATCAGGTGCATTTTTGAGGTGCAGATAGGGACCTAGATGGTTTGCTGGTCAATGATGAAAGGAGCTGAGGGATTATGTCAGCTCCTAAAGGCTGGTAGGTTTCTAGCATTTTACTTCTAGTGTTTACTTCAAAGCTAGAAGTAGATTATGTAAACCTACGAGTAGATTATGTAAATTCATGCTACTAAGCATCTAAACATCTGCTTTTTGTTTAAGTATCTTTATTTCAAGTCTTTAAGCAGCCACCAGAAGAAGCTTAGAAATTGCTTGTGTAGGTCACCTTTGTCTGGCTGGTTTTGATGCTTATAGTCCTGTTTACACACACAGCAGAAAGTATTTTTCCTAAACACAATTTAGCATGGATAAAGTTTTCCAAGAAGCACTTGATCAACTTCTGTAGGATCCAATTGACATTAAACAAAGGTGTGCAATTGCCTTTCTCTTTTCTCTGAATCTAAAGTACGTGGCATTAGTCAGAGTCACTGAGAGCTGAGCTTGAGTGTAGATTGAATGGCAACCACCCATAGCCTTGAAGGACACCTCAAGAGCCAGTTTTGTGTTTGAAATGACAGATGGATTTCTTTCTAGATTATGTCTCCAAGCCAGCTACAACTTCTATTTGCTTAACTTCAGTGATGTAACTGGTTTTCTTCCAGTTGGATTGGTGCAGCTCACAGTGGTAGAGGTAAGCCCAAAGAAAAGCAACAGCAGCTCTGAAGTCTTTAAATGATCTACCACAACACCTTCTGCTCCTGGGGACCCCCTGATTGGACCCAAGTCCTGTTTTCACTTTTGAGAAAATAAGGTAAACTTGTGAAAATGGGTTATATTTAGGCAAGTATAATAGAGACCTACCTTCTAAATAGCAAAACTCCTTTTATACTTAGTTTCTAAATTTTGCCTGCAGCCAAGCAGTTTCCCCTCTCAAAGCATCTGCACATACCTTCCCCTGGCTAAGGGAAGTTTTACACTAGAAGTGATGCTCCAACCTAGCTTGGTTTTTCTGAAAAAAAGTGCAATTTTTCATTTTTTTTTCCACTGGAAACTGTGGCACTGAATACACCTCCCTTTAGATGGATCTTAGCTTTGAAACATCCTAAATATGCAATTTTAGAGCACAAGGTCTGATCAGCTACTTGTGGATACAGCAGTAAAATTTGCTCCTTTCAGCTTCACTGGGGATTTGCTCAGTGTTTCTTCTAATGTTATTTCAGTCTTAAGCATCCCTTGAAGCAGGTCTGTGGAGGACCAGATCTCCATGTCTCTTCAGCTCACGGGAGGATATCACTGACTGTGGGAGGAACAGAAGCAGGCAGGAGGACTTTGGGTCAGAGTGTGACTCTCCCCTGGTTACCTTGTGAAGACTGAAGGTAGAGAAACACTGTCATCCTCCCTACCAGAAAGGGACATGCTGATTTTGTGAGGAAAGGAGACATTCAACATTCAAATGGACAATACATCCTGCATCGTGTGGCACTACGACATGCTGATTTTGTGAGGAAAGGAGACATTCAACATTCAAATGGACAATACATCCTGCATCGTGGTGATCATGGTGATCCTGCTTCTTCTGTATCTTCACCCTGCCACACCTGCACGCCCATGTGCACACACACTTGGGTTGGTCTCACTCCATGCCCAAGAGCTGACCTTTTTGAGGGCTGGGTAAATCATGTTTTCTTGCTGCAGCCCATAACAGACCTTATTATTTTGCAGTCTGCTTGGGCGTGTGCCCAGCATTCTGCAAAATGGCACTGACGAAAGGGGAGTAGATGTTATACGTTTGTGACAGTTTAATATATCAATGAGTCTTTTTTTTTTCCTGCAGCTTTATAATTGTAATGAAGTTGCAACTGAACAGTCTGTTGCTCAAGTTTGCTTTAAAAAGCTTTGACTGCTTTCTCAGTGGTAAGCGAGTTAAAATCAGAGCAAAACTGGTTATTGCCACAGCAGAGTATTGATTATTGCCTCAGGAGCACTGTGGCCTGTGGAGAAGAGAAATTTAGACAAAGGGAGAAGGTGGGCCAACAGCTGCAGATGCTGGTTAAACAGACATTTGGTTACAACACGGGCTCCCAACGATCTTGGCTGCAATTGGTTACTCCTAAAAATGTTCTTAGAATCCTTAAACAGAGGATCTTCTAATTGTCGGTTGTGTTTCAGAGAGAATTTGACCACACCTCAGGATATATTCACATCATTCCCCATTGCCTGTAAACAATCATATGCCAGAGAGATGTGTTCTCATTCCCTTTTCAGCTCCAGAGCAAGGGTCTCTTCACAGAGAGAACAAGGGCTTCTTCACACAGCCTGCACATGCAAGGTCCTGGTAGATCTTCAGCCTCTTTGCTGAACTGGTGGCAGCTTTATCCCTCAGGTCTCAGGGGCTCTGAGTCATTGATGGATCTCTCACCTTTGCCTCAAAACCTGGACTCTGGTTTGGTTTAATCAGCAGAGTTGATATTTTCCCCCCCCAATCTGGACTAGTAGGTATGATTCACACCATCTCACAGCACCACTCATTTTCTAAATTAATCTGGTCAGGCCCATGTTTAAATCACTGTGGTTTTGAATCCTAGGAAATCTACTGCAGATGCAAGACTTCCATAGCCAAGTCCAACTGGCAGGTCATCATGTGCATCCCTATGCAGATGTGGTGGAAAAGCATCCAGCTCATGTCTTCAACCTCTTAAAGGAGTCTTAACACCACCACTGGGCTTGCAGCTGCATTAACCTGACTTAAAGGCTGCCTTGTCTTTAAAACTGCTGCAGGCAAGGATGGAGGCTTCTTCCCTCATAGCTTTTGGGTTCCTCCTCACATTCCACAGACGGCCAACTGTCTCAGTTCTAACAGCAATCAGCTCTAAATTAGGGAAATTGGTGAACTGTGGCATGAATGGCTATTTAGCAGACAAGAAGAGCATCTAGAAATGCTCTGTTCTTTTACATCAGTGCAACTCCAGAGATTTTTGGGCCAGTTCCGTGGGCATGAAAGGTCTTCTCAATGGGTTTTGCATGGCTGTTGCTACAGCTTACACTCTGAAGCTAAGTACCCTTCAGGGTTAAGAAAAAATCCAACAAGGTTGGGATTGATACACCGCTACCAAAGACTGGTGTAAACATCTATGGTCCTGCTGTTCATACCTTATCAGGGGTTGTGCAGGAGGAATTTCCTTCTCTGAGATGTTCACTGGGAGCCCTTTCATCAGGAATGAAAAAAATTGCACTTTTATGTAAAAAAAAAATGTGTGTTTTTTTGAAAAAAAAAAAAGAAAACCAAAGAAAACAAACAACAAAACAGGTCTCAAAAGTAAAGCTTAGTTAAAATGTTCCTAAGCTTGTCAATAAATAAATTCCTTTTAACTTTCTGACTCATTGCCCCTCTTCGTAGTATTCCCCTGGCTCATGATAGCTTAAGCTTCCATAGAATGACAGCTGCCTTATTAGAGATAAATCTTGAGGTTTTTGACACTGGAGAATGTAAATAGCACCTCAGAGTCCCAGCACCTTCCTTATCTTGCTAATGAGATACCAAAAAGGGAAGCTGTGACTCAGGTTCTGGTTTAGCCCTCAGACAGCTCCACCCACACTGGGAAAAGGTTGCCCAGAGCCACAGCACAGCTCGCTTGTTGATGCCAGCAGAAAAAAAACTTCTTTCACTGACGAATGGGAGTTCAGGAACATCAGCCTGGGTCTCATCATATCATTTTCTTCATGTCCATCTGGAAAGTAATCCTTGGCACCTTGGATCTTTCCCATTAGTTAAGTAAACTGTGATGAGGCTAGAGGGAAAGGGCAACAATCAAGAGAGGAACAATCCTGCTATCTCCTTCCCAAACATATAGTTCCTTATGGCACACCAGAGGCCGTTTTGGAAGAGCTGTTGTTATATCCCCATCTTTCAAACACTGTGCACACTGTGTATATTGAAGTAAGTCAACCCCATTGGGGGCCTTCCATTCATATTGCTGTTTTTCCAATTAGAAAACACCAGGAAGCATGATTCCAATTGAGATTGCCAGGCTTTGCTCTTTTCTGACATCAGTTTTAAAGCCTATTTGTTAAGCACCATCTGCTGTACGTTCAGGAAACAGCAACCAGAATTGCTCTTCTCTTCCCAGCTTTTAGAGCAAATTGAAACCATTAAATTCTGTCTGTTATAAAATACATTATTTCAGCTCTGGAAAGTTAAAGTTAAAGTATAATAGTCTTCCTTTTATCTACATAAAGTTATATATAGACCACAGACTGGGACAGGCACTTAGGGGAGAAACTGGATTAAAAACCAGATGGGGAAATAATAGAAATGTTGAGTCTCATTTCCAAATTTACCAAATAAATCAGGATGAATACAACTGAAGACAAAGCATTGTTTATCAGGGGCAATTAAATATGTGGTAACTGCAGGACATGATGATAAGACCAGAAGCTATGCAGCAGTTAAAAATCCTGAATGGGGATTTATTGGCTTTTCAGTATGGTTTAATTAGCAGTACAATTATTACCAATAGTCCCAAACATCACAATTCTATTGATGGTGACCTGTAAGGGATGAAGAAAAGTATTTCAATTATTAGCCTGAATTAAATGAATAGCCTGAAAGGCATCAATAAATCTAGAGGTGGAGACTGTCATTGGCCAGACCCATAAACCACACGTTGGAGGGGCAGTGTGTGAGGCAGGGATGGCAGGAGGTGGCGTTTTGGGGGTCAAGGCTGAATGCCATCCTGAAGCTGTGGATTGTAGCCTGATCTTTTCGAGGACATCTTTGGTACTATGTCCTAGATGCTGGGGGTCAGAGCACTTGTAGCTGCAAGAGGTGCCTGTGGGACCTCTGCCCTGCCCTCATGAACAGTAGGAGTGCTCTGAACAAGGTCAGTCTGTACAGCCCTCATAGTGGGCAGACAAAATGTTGACTGGTTTTGAGCTTAATTATAACAAGGGCCAAGCGAAGTCTGGCAAGAGAGGTGAGGATAAAGTCTGTAACTGCACAGCACTTGGGAAGAATATTCACATTACAGCATTCTTGGTGATGAGACTGCATCCAAAGTGGGTAGGAAAAAGAATTTGAAATAACCACCACCACTGACTGGTAATTTAGGGTAAAAGTTACACATGACCATGTAAGTAGTCATCTGGTACGCTGGCATGCAAGGCCAGGTCACCCAGCCTTTGAACTGCAGACCTTGCCTCCTCTGCCAGTCCCTCACAGCCCAGTAGTGGAACAGGCTGGTGAGATTTGCCCTCCCCAAAATTAACACTCAGCATCTCATGATACTGAAGCAGCTTGTCGTTGGGGGTTTGATCCAGGGGCTGGAGCACCTCTGCTATGAGGATAGGCTGAGGGCACTGGGATTGTTCAGCCTGGAGAAGAGAAGAGTCTGGGGGACCTTAGAACTGCCTTCCCTTCCTGAAGGGAAGGTACAGGAAGGCTGGAGAGGGACTTTTCAGCAACAGGACGAGGGGAAATGGTTTTAAACTGAAGAAGAGTAGGTTTAGACTAGATTTCAGGAAGAAGTTCTTCAGTACAAGGGTGGTGAGACTCTGGACTAGATTACCCAG
The DNA here is from genome assembly GCF_000691845.1 of Merops nubicus. NCBI lineage: Eukaryota > Metazoa > Chordata > Aves > Coraciiformes > Meropidae > Merops > Merops nubicus. Next base: position 98,691 of record NW_008603524.1, on the reverse strand, counting down.
AGAAGCTGTGGATGCCCCTCCCTGGAGGTGTTCAAGGCCTAACTGGATGAGGGCTTGGGTAACCTGGTCTAGTTGAGAGATGTCCCTGCCCATGGTAGGGAGGTTGGACTAGATCATCTCTAGGGTCCCTTCCAACCTCAGCCATTCTAGGATTCACATCAATACACTTAGTACAGACCAAGCCAGGTGTCCCAGAGATGCAGAGTGTGCAGCACTAGTAGTCCTATGAATTTAAAACAAATGAAGTCCTGAACTTCTTACCTTCTATGCAATCCTCATAACAGTCCAGGGGGAAGAAATCCACCAGAGAAGGTCATCATCTCAGTCAGTCCAGAGCAAAGTGTCTTCTCAGCCCTGACCTTTTGGGGTCATGATCTGCTTACCCTGTCAGAAGTAGGGCAGGCTCCTCTTTGGATAAAAACAACACAAAAATACTTGGCAGTTGTGAGGCTTGATCTGGAGCCCAACGGACATTAACAGGAGCCTTGCCCAAACACAGATCAGTGGGTTTCTAACAAATTTATTGTTCCTAAAGTTTCTGTGTTTTTTGTAAATCATTATCCTTTCTATTCCACTAGTGGGAAAACTAAGGCAACTAAGCAGTGAAGTAACTTGGCCAAGTGATACATCATAAATGAGTCACCAGGTGAACAAAGGGTCCCAAAATCCCAGCTCCCAAATCACAGGTTAAAGTAAAGGAAACCAGCCTGGTTGCTCTTCCCTCCCTTCCCAAGAAATAACAGTATTTAATATCAGCATCCATCCCTGGGTGGGAGATGTTGATTTTCTGAGCCAGACCCTGCAAATCAGCACAGCAGTTTTCACTGTAGCTATGAAATTATCAGGCATTGATATTTATCTGCATAAAGATAATAAATATTATGTTTATGAGGGAATAAATAAGATCTTTACAAACATACTCATCACAATCCTACTTTTATAAAATCATATTAATACAATGTTCTTGCAAAGACTGGACAGACACTCAAAGAGGAGTGTCAAAGCTACTGCACAGTCCTGAGGTTCTGTAAGATACATTAAACTCCACAATCATTTTAAATTCAACAAAGGTATAAACTGAGATATACTGAAGACAGAAATTTAGTAAAATTTTTAATAGATTTTCTATTTATGTAAGTGCACCTGAGGTGAAATCTATTAAAAATGTAGCCTAAGTAATGCAATTTTAAACATTAAAATGTAAACATTCTGCAGTGATGCTCGTGACACTACGGAGCATTTGCCACAAATTGCATCTAAAATATTTCAAGTAACCCCTTAATGGCTTCAAACATCTCATATATGTGATCCACACTGTAATTTTCCCTGTAGCTTCTCTTTCCC